>NW_027180349.1:300000-383000 GCF_040956055.1 Brachionichthys hirsutus
TTGAAAATATATAATGTAATAAATAGCAAGCGCTGCTCGCCGCTGCAGTGAACGTCCGGCCTGGGTCAGACACTGGAGTTGCCTTGGCTACCTGCTGCTTTTCCTTCGGCGGTGCTTCTCCAGTTCTACAAGAACACCGTGACACCACTGCTCCCGCAGTTCATCTTCTTCCCCTCATTTCGTGAAATCTCATAAAGATTTTATTTAAGCATTCCTGCAACGCTTGATGCTCTGTTGCCCTGGCAACCAAAATCACCCACCAGTATTCGGTGCCAGCAGCCCGGAGCTAGCACAATATTGCTTTGCTCCTTTTCTCTCATACTATTCTTTCATATGGTGATATTGTTTTCCGTTACTGTACAACAGCACAGTGCTGTTTCATTTCATGAATAAACCGATCAGCTACAAATCGGGTTATTAGGATGGAGAAAGTTAACCAGGCACAGGTCATTTCAGGAGGCTTGCAATATATGTATAATGTGCCTATGCGACACCCCAGGGCAATGTAAAGGTTATCGTAGTTTGAGTTGCAAGTAGAAAGTCAGCGGTTCACATTCCCGACCGGGGTGCAAGAAGTAGAAGAGTAAAGTTAATAATAACACATTCATCCTGGTTTAATCGCTATCAGAGACGTGAATGAGAGGCAAGAACCACAGTATCAATGCAGCACTCCCAGCTCACTCTTAATGGTCCAAATCCAGTTCCTAGCTCAGATGTCTAAAAGTAGCATGAATGTGAAGTACAGTGTTAAAGGTTAAAAAACCAAACAAGCCCTGAGAGTGTCGGTTCTCTTCCAGCAAACATGAACCAAACACGCCGCTCCTTATGGCTTAATTGTGGCTGGCGTGTGAACGTGGTGGCCCTCAGAGACGGAGAAACAAGCTGACACATCCTCACTAGCCCCCACGCCACTGCAGCCACCAGGATAAAATGCACTCAAGGAAATTTTGCACTAAACAGATGCAACAGAATGTAAAATGGCCTCCCCAAGATAAGAACTAGCAGACTGATGGCTGGAGACGTTGGCGGCTTTCAGGAGCCATAGGCCTGCCCCCCGGTAAGCCCTGAAGTCAGAGAGGGGACATATTCGGAATAAAGCAGCTATGTGATGCTGTTATCACATCGGAGCAGCCACTTCACTCACATGCCTTTGCACTTTTCCTCTTAGGAGTCTTTCTTTGCCTTAAGCAAATGGACTTTACTTTGCACCCAAACTTATGAAGTTAATATCTAGGGATGCCCCAATCTGGGTCTTTTGCCCCCCGAGTCCGAGTCATTTGATTTTGAACCGATACTGATACCGAGTCGCGATCTGATTCTTCTATAATACATAAAACAAAAGAAAATTAAAGAAGAGTGAAGAAACGGATCCAGGATGTATCTTATTTATTCATTTTATTCATCTTATTTCAACATTTAACTCGTAAACAGAGCACTGCTGTGGTGTAGCTTGAACATTCAAGTAATAAATAAAATACTTTCTTCACTTTGGACTTGGACTAGTGTAACAGGAAATATTAAACACGAATATTTAAAATAAAATGAACAGCACCTTA
The DNA here is from genome assembly GCF_040956055.1 of Brachionichthys hirsutus. Classification (NCBI taxonomy): domain Eukaryota; kingdom Metazoa; phylum Chordata; class Actinopteri; order Lophiiformes; family Brachionichthyidae; genus Brachionichthys; species Brachionichthys hirsutus. Next base: position 301,557 of record NW_027180349.1, read on the forward strand.
ATCCAGTGTCTTTATTACATGATCCACTGTATCAAAAGCTTTCCACAGGCCACAGAACACTATGCTGTATGTTGTCTAAATTAAATAATTCAATTATTTTAGGGCTGCTTTCTTCTCTGCTATGTGCATATAACTGTCAGGTACAAACTATTAGGATAAAATAGCTTAACCCGGTCTTCGTTCCCAGGGGACAGCTTGGACATCGGCCTCCATCTTCAGACTTGCGTTTGTATTTTGGTGCAGATCCGGACAGAAGGGCAAACACAGAATGTATCTTAAAAATGATTTAACATTACGAGAGAGTTTTAAAAAAAATCCCTAATTTCTCATGCATCACATGTTTATCCATCAGCAACATTATGAACCAGAGTAAGACGAAACTGAACTGCTGGTTGTGTCACAGTGTTGTGTGAAGGTATTGTAAAGGACTGTGGTACATAACGAATTTCAAACTATATAGACTGATCAAACGGTAAGCAAGGCTGAGTTAAAAAAAATGTGTAAATCAGAAACCTGGCGTGTTTTTATTTTATTTTATAGAAGGCAGGTTATTGAGATGTTGAGATATATAAACTAACCAAATCACCTGATAAAATGACCGTACACTGTAAAACTGAAAAATGGTTGAGGAAACGTAAAATTCAAATTTACAGCAGCGGTTCTTTGTGCTTCAAACACCTCACATAAATTAAAAATGCCTTTCCATGTCTTGCAGTGTGGGTGTGGCCGCGGGAGAGTTGGCTGAACACCGGCCTGCACTTGTCACTCAGACATGTTTGCTACTTAAACCGTGCCCTTCTGATGAAAACTAATCTCATGTCGCGTATGTTTTTGCAGCGTGTTTTTGGCATGCTCTTCCACGACCATGAGATTTATAATTTGTGCATTTGGGTGTCTTTGATTTCCGTCCTTTTCCAGCGCCTGCCCGCTGTGTCGAGTTTAGTACTTCGGATTTTGTGGTAACGTTTTATGGGACCTCAGCCAGCCCATGCTTTAGTTCTCTTGTACAGTGAGTTTGTATTTTCTGATTTTTGTTATTTTATCAAGTTTTATTAAGAGGGAAATTATTTGCCAAGTGAAAAGTAGAGTTCAAGACAAAGCCCTGACTGGATGGATCTTTATAGTTTCCATTCACTGTCTGAATCACGAAACAGGTCAGACTAAAATTTGGTTTTGCCAACATAAATGATACATAGATGCAAAACGTCACACAAGGCACTCAATAGAAATATTTTGGAGAGAAAACAAATATTTTTCTGATTTAAAATGTTCTTCTTCAGTTCAATAAAAATTAATATTAAAGCCAAAAATATCAAGTTTGTCAGCAACCTACTTAGGAAATGTCCTGAACTGTTATGTCTTTTGAAACCATAAAACATCTTGAAACCACAGTTTTCCTTGTTTGATTTGCCATTAGGAGAGTTTTCCCCATGTGAGAATTTGTTAAAGTCAATTATGCATCCCATTTCGTCTGTTTTCTCTCCTGAAATGACCGAGGCCACCAAAATAATGTATCACACACTATGCTTCAGTCTTTGATTTAAAAAAGCATAGCAATATTCCACCAACCAAAGAGGAGAAGGACGTATAACAAGGCAGTGGTCGGGTCTCGTCCAGTATTTTCACATTACCATAAATAAAGACATAACAGTTTTGCCTTGAACAGACATAAAGAGGTTGATGAAATGAATCAATGAAATATTCAGAATCCCCCGACAGCCGACACGGGTGCATTTCATTGAAGGATTGTCAGCGAGAAGTCATCTCAGTTTATCTGTTATTGGCAATTCTTACTGATTGCATCACTGAGAAAAAGTTCAGATTCAATGAATAAATAAATAAATATATGAATATATGAAAGGCTTCAAGAAATATTGAACAGTACTTCTTCAGTATATCAGTGATTCGTGCATGGTTTTAAAAAAAAATATTGTACAGTGTTTATGTGATTTCAGAAACTAATCTGAGAGAAATCCAAACCAATCAATCAGACAGAATCCAACTCGCCAGCCAGCCAACCAGCTTCAAATGCTGAAGGTTCGCTACTGGGTGTTATAATGTGTGTAGAAAATATTTTAAACCAGTTTTTGTATTGACAACGGATGAGCAGATTGGATGGAACCCGTGACTGTGTCCCCCTCCTCACTTTGTTCTGTGCCGGGACAACAATCCGCTGTGGCCCAGTGCTGTGAAATACACATACACACACACAAATACTCTAAATCTGATGATATTAACCTCGGAGAGATTCGGATTGATGGCGTGTTGACTGGATGGCCTCTGGGAGATGGAGCAGCTTCCTCATGTGGGCTGAAGCTGCCACAGTCGCGTGCATTTCCAAACTGCGCCGGCTGCCCACAACGGCAAGGTCCCCAAAACAACACTGGAATTATTTTTTGTAACTTTAACATTCTAAGCAAGTAAAAACTGGGCTCATAAATGATTTAGTGGAATCCAGTTGTCAGCTGCTCAAGGACACTTCAGCAACCACTTTCCAAGAGGTGGCGAACTGCTTCACCCGCTGCGCCTCTGGCACCAGGTTGACCGAGCAGAACGTGTGTGATTGCTAAACAGCCATCGGCGAGTCTCCTCAGAGGTTGCTATTGGATTTGTGTTTGAATCCCGTGTTGCTCTAAAGCACATGTCAGTTTGGTGATGGGTCAATCCTAAAAAGCAGGAACTCTTGATTATCGACTCACCTTTAATTTAGAAAGCCTTGTCTGAAACTCCTCGAGGAATATCTTCATCGTTACACTTTAAACATGGAAGGCGTTTCATACCAGAAGGTTCACATCCTTTTTCTCGTGGACTCCAGCTCATGTTAAATGAACCATTTTTACATGGTGAAATATATCCTGGTTAATTTGCAGATTATTATTAGCCAATAAATCCTCAACAAACCATTAGGCAGTGATTATTGGGGAACGTTGTGTTGGTTAAAAGAAAATTCCATTCAGTGGTCACATTATTAGGTTGATGAATATAAGGACTGTGAAAGCCCTGAAGTTTTTCTCAAATCAAATCCTGTACTTAAATAATCTTTATTTAATGAACACTCCCCCCCAAAAATGGGTTAAAACTCAATTCCTTTCACAATTTACAACTCATTGGGTCATCATTTTGCATTGCCAACATTAAAAAGGTGACAAAAGTTCTAAAACGAGTGTTGCTGCTGACGTGAGCAGCCCTTTACCATCACAGTCTACACATCATCTAACGCCTCACATCCCCAATGGCCTGGAGCTGAGCATATTCACGAGTTCAGCAGTAAGGCTAGATGAGTTTAAATCACATGCTGCAAGTTAATATTATGCTGCAGTCGCATATATTTTCTGTCTATAAGCAAAGTGCTGCATCAGAACATGACACCTGCTTGCATAATAAAATGTGAAGACATTACGAGAGATTAAGTTTACAATTCCTGCAGTCTGGGGAAGAAAGGCAGAATGTGAGTCGACGGCGCCCGTCTCACAGCTGATGTTTACCCAATAGATCTGAGACAGAGACACTGAGGTTGGAAGAGTCAGCGGTTGTGGGCTTGAGTTTCTAGTCACATATTGAATGCTTTTAGTTTTCTCCAAAACTTGGGAATTCATTGTTAGGGGTTAAATCAGGGCAAAATCCAGATTTAAAGGTTGAAAACACATGCTGTGTACTTTAATAGTAGTTCCATGAGCCGGGATGACAGTATAGGATGGTCTTCAGGCCAAGAGACAGGAAACTTCCCATGATTCAAATCTCACGCATTTACAAGATCAAAAGAAATGCTGTTATCTAAGATGGCAATGGTTATCCAAGAGTTACCGAAAGGATGTTTGAACAGTAAATATTACCATCGCTGTCTTCTTGTGCTCTTCTAGAAGGAACTGGTCCAGACTTTAAAAGTTATTTAGCTGCTTCTGGTCATGTTTAGTAAAAAATAACACTTTCTCTTTCTTTGATTTTGCAATAATGCTTTAATTTGCATGTATTTCTTTGTTTTTACATTCCATATTTGTGATGAATAAGGACCGGCAACAGAAATGTCACCCGATATGTTATTCTCCAAAATGATTCACAATTCCTTATTATTATAATGGTTACATGAATTCATTTGTGTGAGAATTCACGACAGACATTGGCCAGTATATGGAAAAGTTTAATGTATTTGCTATTTAATGAAACAATCATGATATAACATTTTGCTGCTCATCGATCATTTGACATACAGTATATATATATATATACATATATATACACCTAATTTTCCTCAGATGGCATTAAAAACAACAGCCCTGTTTTATCGAAATAAATTAGAGCCGGTTGGTGGCAGTAATAATGGCACACAATAAGATGGTGCCTCAACAAAATGAAAGCATTAAATATCCTGTCTGCTCGAAGCTCCGCTCCGCTGGCGTGAGGAGAAACTGGGATCTCTCATAAATAGAAAACAATAAATTTAATAAGGCTACTGATATAAGTTTGAGAGCAGAATACCATCACAGGACCACCAGCTTCTTATCCCAGTGTCTTTGCTATTTCTTCATGGCCTAATTTTACACAGGGCTTTGTTTTGTCAAAAGACAAGCTTAATGGCGTTGTTTTTCTCCGTCGCAGGAAAACATGTCAGCCACCACAAGAGGATAAATTCTGTTATCTTGGAACAACTTTTCTGCTGTCTCCTGTAGTTATGCATGATATACATGCAGCAGTATCCCGCCTTTCCACATTTCATTTACCACAGAATGACAGACATATTGGGATTTCTGTACAATACTGGCAAACTGAGCTATTAGCAGTTAGCTCCAGCCGGCATTGCCACACCAGCATTTGATGCAGAGGTTTTTTCAGCCATAATTGTAATGTTTGGGAACTATTCGGACCAAATGCTCAATATTGTTAAATATTACTGTGCACTTTGGAAGCCTTTTTGAAAAATGAACTTTGTGATGGGTACTTTGCTGAGTTACTTCAACAACATTCTTCCTACAGCAGAGCTACAATTACTTCCAACAAGGTAGAAGTTACTGAAGAAGCAAGGAAAGTATTAACAAAGCCGTTCATGTCTTGTTCTGTGTAAAACGTTGCTCATGCACCACATGCCAAAGGATTTCACTCAGCATTGCAGATCTATTCCTGCGCATCATATAGCCATTATAGAACACTCATTCAATTAAATTCCATTCAATTGTATTTATATTGTGCCAGGTCTTAATAGAAAGTTACTTCAAGGCACTTTACAGGTGTAGCAGGGAAAGACCTGCAGAGAAAGATGGAGCCCAACTTCACCCACGAGAGCAAGCACTTTGGCGATGGAGATAAGAAAAACCTTCCTTTTATCAGGCAGAAGCCTTGGACAGAACCTCAGACCCATAGTGGGCGGCCATCTCTCTTGACCATTTGGGTTGAGCAGGAAAGAGAGAGAGAGAGAGGTAGAAAGATAGAGAGACAAGGACAGGTTGGAGGAGAGTCAAAAAAAGGAGAGAGAGTGATAGAGAGACAGAGAGCAGAAGCAGACAAAAACATAATGCAACCTATAAGCATATAGGCTGCTGAGCAAGGCACTTGATCATGTATCCGGAAAACGGTATTTGAAAATAATTCATGATTTAACAAGTAGATGAAGGCAGAAATATTTATATTAAGATCAAATGACCGAGGGAGGTAACATCACACAGAATATTCAGAGGAGTGAGAAGAGATTTGTCGTCCCTATGACGTCTGAGGCAGCACGGTGGCACAATGGTTGCGCTGTTTCCTCACAGCAAGGAAGGAGATTGCAAGTTCAAATCCAACTTGAAACCTTTCTGTGAGGAGTTTGGATGTTTTCTCAACGAGAACGACCTTGACTGAATGTAAAAGCAACTAACTGTGCCTTACACCCACCACCATTGGTTTATTATGCAAATAACTCCAATTGGTGGAGGCCGCAAGCATTGATTGTGGACAATCAAACAAAAAACGGAAATATAATGTGTTACTAAAGGTGTGTACTTAATAAAAATAAAAACAACACAAAAACACTGAACCACAAGGATCCAAAAGTTGTACAGTGCAGAGCACATTCACCGCACAATGATTGGGATTGTTTTTAATCCAACAATTTAAGGCAGGTTGTGCTCTCTCGTTGATGATCTGGTCCATGTCGATGGAGGGAAAGGATCACCAGCAATCACAAGTAGCACCTATACTTATCAACTCACACTGCATCGATTCACAGGAGAACCAGCCAAGTCCTGTAAGGCGAAGAGAATAACTCCCATGGCTGGATATGCACTTCCGGCAGAAATGGAGCAGCTACTCAATTGATAAAGTTGAAACCATCCCATCCCTCAAGGTGTTTGTCTGTCAGTGCGGCCAGACTGCTCTGCCTTTAGTCATGTGCATCGATAAAGACTCCCCTCTCCTCCAGTATATGTACGTTAATCTGTCTGGCTGCTTGAGCAGAACGACAGAGCAGGCTCCATCAGATACGTTACAGTCTCAGCCCATTGCGTGCTTCATGCATGGACACATTACAGTATCCTACTTTACTGTTTTACATTTCTTTTCCTTTTTTTCTACAATGAAATACATATTTATGACATTTTTTTTTTAATGCAATAAAAATTTGTTGACAAAAAATATATACCAACAGCGTAATTCAATGTCTCAGTTTACATCAAATTGTACGGTATCGCTGTTCCTCTATTTATTCCAGTGCATGCCATCACTGGAAGATAAAGAGCAAGGACTCACAGAGGTAAGAAAATATGAATCAACAGCTCTGCCAATTCAATTTCTGTCTTTTGTATATGTAGCTATGTTGAAGATGTAACGCGGACCAGGGATTTCCACGCGCATTAGTGAGACATTAAGGTGGTGTTAATCTTTCCTCTCAAGCAAACCGTTCACTTACTTTCATGCATGTAAATGGATGGACACAGAGTGATCACCCTTCATGAGCGGGAGAAAGAAGGTGGAGGAGAACAGTGGATAGGAGGTGATGACGGCTAAACAACCTTGTTGCACTCATATTGAGGCCTCACTGAAAAGGATTGTCATGTATAATGTTGGCTTTCTCCAATTACCTGACAGCAGCAGTTCCTTATAACCTCAATCGAGGGGGCGTTGTTTAAAGATTGATGCTGAGAGCAAGGTTTGTGGTCTGGATTGTCACAAATGCCCTCGCAGAACAGGCAAATCCAAAGCAATGGTTCCACAGATAAACAGACCCACATTCTGGCTCCAGGCTGTGAATATGTTGAATAAAGCATGATGCAGAACATGCAGGCAACATTTCCCTTTCTTCTCGTTCCAGTCCTGTGAGGCAAATATTGCATGTGTAGGAATCAAAAGGTTTTAGTATGAAAACATCTGAGGGATAAAACCACTATCTTGATCATGCTGTTTTCAAGCAGCATGAAAAATTGCTGTTTAGTTGCTATTTTGAAACTATTGGCAGATAGACAAAAAAAAAAAAAATCACCCACACAGTATTACCGTCTTGGCAGAAAGAGGAAAATGAATTGTGACATCATGTCATCTTATTGCTCTTCATTTGAAGACAATTGAAGCTATTCAGTGCCTTTTCTTCCAGCACATCAATAAAGATTGGTAGTAGCCATATAATGTCTCCATGTTAGCACTTGCTGCATTGCTATCATCGTGCTGCCAGCTTGACACATCTACCAAAGAAGTTCCGATGCTTATTTTGCTCTGCATCGCTCATTTAAGGCTGTAAGGCTCTCAATACAGTTTTGATAATAACCCCTTCTAACAACTTTATTCATGAAGCAACCAGATCAAAATCATGTCGAGCAAACAATACTGAGGGGTGTGCCTCAAAAACCAGCACTTTGAGTTGAATGCAGAGGCGGGGAGTTGTGTGGCGGGGAGTTGGAGGCGGCGGCTGCTATTGATTGACTTGCATTTTAGAGAAAATAATCTGCGAGGCTGAAGTCTGGCACACAGTGGATCTACCTGGAATGAATAAATTGTTCTGTGCTGCATTGGTATTCTTGTGCTGTACACAATAGCAGACAGACAGAATAGGACACTCTGTCTCTGAGGGTCAGCAATGAGGGGGGAAGAAGCTGTGCATGGAGAGTACATGGGGAGCATGGGGTACGGTATGAAAAGAAGAATGAAATAAATAAGGGTGGAAAGATGGGAATAAGATCAGCAGTGCTGTCATCTTCTGACAGGAATCCTCAAAAGACAGCGTTACATTGTAAGATCAGGAATGTTTTCTGATGTTCTGTGAATATTGAAGTGTTTGGGGTCGTATTCATGCCTTAAAAAGACTGAGATGAAGACGGAGGTGACATTTTTTATCCTTTGAAAAGCTCTCTTGACAGATTCACGTAGGATCCAACAGTCCAGGTCTAACATATGTTGACCATTTAATATCAGAGAGAGGCATTGTGGTAGAACAGTTAGTTAAAGGTCCCATATTATACCCTTTTTCCACAAGTTAATGCAGTTCCCAGACACTTATATGAAATATATGTGCCTGTCTTTGGTTAAAATAGCAAACAGATGCTGCAGGACAGCGTCCGTCATTTCTGTCTCAAACAGCTCTGCCAGAAACGTTGTAAACCCGGAAGCAAAAGTACATTCATATCGAGCATGCACGCTACCATGGTTACCGTGAGGCGACATTTCAGCACACACACAAATATATTTGGCAATTTTCGCTAGAACATTACCACAAAAAGTAAACTTTATCCAATCTGCTCTTCTTCTTCGACTCATGCAGGAGACTGAGATGGACGTGCGGAGCGCAATCAGGTGGAGAGTGTCTCTACACACACACACACATGGCGCGATGACGACAATAATCTCAGGACTCAGGAATATCATGAATCATTTACACTTCTCCCTCATCTACTTGTCACATCAAGACAAACATCTCTCATACGAATGGCTTTTGAAAAGCTGTATGATATGTTTGTTTCGAGATGATGAATATTGTGTTTTTTTTCCTTGATAAATTAATGCATTATCAGAAAATTTACTTTGATATTTGCTGTAACTTTTTATATCATGTGATATTGCTAATAGAAAAAAAATGTCACCCCCCACCTTGAAGACTCAATTGTAGCGGGGATGAATTCATTATTTCTTCCTAAAAAGATGGTGGAAGCCAGAGCCCATGATCAAATAGGATGAGGGCTGACGTCGATGAAAAAGTTCCCATAGGCTGGTACAGCCATCTTTAGCAAAGCTGCTGTTGATTCCCACTGATCATATGATGGTGAGACTGGAACAAAAAAAACAGACTAAATAGGCCTTATTATAGCATTGAAGACATTTTAGTGGGTCCTCATTTCCCTCAAGCTTAATTCCTTCCGGTTTCTGTAGTGACAAGTGTCTAATTTGCTAAGAGGAGGTACTTTGTGTTTTTGTACTAACCATTATACGTCCTCCTCTGATCCATTGTTTGTCTGGAAGAGTTTCTAGCAATCATTTCTTCATGTAATGAAGAGAACTGGCTGCATTGATGATGCTTTTCCCTTTTTGGATAAGTCATTTCACTGAGGAAATGTTTCTTCCCATAGTATTACAGCTTGCCTCCATTACTCCATGACTACTTACTAAGCCATGTCTCATCGATGCAATCTCCTTTAAACTTTTCTGACTTGATTTAAACTTTTCTTCTTTCCACTGAGATGTTTTTTTTCTCATGCATAATTTAGTTTATCTTCGTGGGATATACCGTCCCACCTGGGCGTTCTGCTTATCTTTGTGTTTTTGGATAAAAGTGAACTGACAGACTCCACAACAGAACCCCATCTAAATTTGCTTTTATACACAGACTAAAAGCTGAAGCCCAGCCATGTCAGCCATGTCAGTTGCTTTGAGGGCATGAAATGATCATGCACCAGGGTAAAAAAATGTCAAAGAAGAAAGCAGCCTGGGGGATATATGTTGCAAACAGACTCAGCGGTGTGTGTCCATAGTGGCCACCGTAGGCCACTGGTTGAAGCGAACTGATGAAGACTTAGTGGCAAAAAGCCCTGGATGAGGGTTTTAGATGAAAATGTGATCGCATGTAAATCAGTGTTTGGTGCAGACCCCGCCCCCTGGGGCCAATGCGTGTGTAAATCTGTAGAATTTGTAGTATACATTTTAGACTCTTGAGCTATATTAGTACCAGGACCAGGAGCCTTTTAACGAAATATTTAACACATTAGATTGATTAGTGGGACAACAGGTCAGGGTAGAAAAAAGCAGTACTTGTGATAAATGCCAACTATTTTTTAGATATAGATAAAGATGATATTTAGCAGGGAAAAAATAGACTACAATTACTGACTTTGCTGACTTATTTTAGACACTGGTGAAATTGCTGAGATGTGACAATGAACCAGATTATCCACCAAAGGTGGAAGCAATGATTAGTGAACATTTTCTTTGAGAGGTTATTGATCCACAGAGCCCATCCATTTTTACTGAGATAAGGTTTTCTAAACCCTGATTTGATCTGGCAAAATGAGAACAAATGAGCCTAAATCAGATCTTAATATATACTAATATTTAATGTGGATATTTTAATTCTCAGAAGCAGTGACAACAGTAATAACAAGAATATGTTTTACCGTTATATGATCAAATAAATAATCTCGTCTCATCTAGAAGAAAATGGACGGATAGATAGTACAGTGGAAACTCACTTATTAATTTATACTACGAGACCATTACACATATAAGTAAATATTACTGAAAATATAAGGATTCACTTTTTTTTTTATTTACCTTTTCCTGTATTCTGATGCTCTGATCCAATGCCTTTGGGTATTGCTGTCAAGGCATTAAAGTATTTGTGAGATTAATGAATTATGATCTGTAATTCATTAATCTCTTTTTTAATCTCACCGAACAATTGCTGAGAAAAGCTCTCAATTTGAGTCATTATGTTTTTTTTTAATCGCGTTAATCACATTTTTAATCTCTAACTTTACAGTTTCTTTCCTACCTTTTTATAAAATCAGTTTTAATGCATTGGGCTCTTTGTGTTTGAGTTGTTGCGGGTGGAATAGATCCTTTGAGTTCTGGAGACCTGACCGTATGGCACCGGGAGTCCTGACGGCCAGTATAGATCAACCGGCGGAGGTGCATGCAGACATCTTCAACTCTCTTTCACATGAAGCGGTCCAACATTTTTTTAAGATGCCGCGTGAAGCATCCGGACTCTCACAACACTGGATTACTACTCCACATTGAAGACAATCACCTTAGAGTACCAACAACTCCCCGTAACAGGAGCCTGCTCTTCCTCACAGACAGGCCACAGGTGTAGAGAATGGGAAAGCATGTATCTGCCAAACTCACAGTGGGCACAGGAACCCCACAGGGCTGCTGACTCAGCAGTAAACTCTTTGGTTTACTGGATCTCCCCTCAGAACAAAATCATCATCATTAAGTGTGCAAATTGAAGGCCCATCCGCATCCTCGGCCTGATCAAAGGGATGAGTGATCATCCTGGGACCTATAGAGATGCCTATGTATAGAGAGAACAGTGAATGTGCCCCCCCCCCCCCGTTCTGGACTTCAGGAAGAGACAGTTTTTTTCCTTATTTTTATTTGTTTGCATTTTTTAAAACATAACTGAGACTTGACTAAAAAACTTCAATGTACCTGGACAGCAATATAAATGGTGAATGTTCCAGCTTGGAGTTGGATGTTTACGTCAGATGTGAATTAGTGTTTGCACACAATCAGTGTTGCAGTGCTGATCATAAAATCAATATACAATCTGTATATGAATTATCCTGTCTGAGCCTCTGATTTTTGGGAGCCGAGGTCTGCCACAACACGGCTCCATACACACCTTTATCTCCAAGTATGAAATGAAATCCAAAATGCTCCATTTGAGTCACAGAACAGAGATGGTGAGGGCAGACGAGGCTGACAGGAGGGGTGTGTGTGTGTGTGCAGTTCTGGCGTTCCTCCAGGTCCTCGATTCGGGCCACCACACGGTCCCCCTAAGCCCCAAAAAGCACTCTTAGATCCATGGTCAATTTATCAAGAATGTTGAAAGTCGCCATATTGGAGACTTTCCGGTACACCAGGGCAACTCCCAGCCCAATTAGCAAATGCCCCACAACCAAAAAGCCCAATATCTTCAAAGTCCTCCACAGGTAGGCCTCATTGATTTGAACCATTATGCTGCCACAAAATCAACTGTGATTAATTCCTCCCACCCCAGCCACCACTTGTTCAACCTGTTGCCCTCGGGCCGGCGCTACAGGTTGCACAAGAGCAGGACCAACCGACTCAGAGACAGTTTTTTCCCCGAGAGCCATCAGCGCTCTGAACGACAACCAGGATTAAACAGGACAAACACTCACTATGTGCAATATCTAAATGTGCAGTAACAAATGTACTGTATTTATCTCACCGCATGCACTGATCACTTTAAATCCTACTTGAATCTCATGTCACATTTACTGACATTTTCTTATATTATTATCACGTTGTACTACGCACCGGACGGAGCAGTGCTCCTAATCTCTTTGTATATCCACTATGCAAAGACAATAAAGGCTTTCTATTCTATTCTATTTCTATTCTATGTGTTTTTGACAATGACAACAACAAATGGTGTATAGTTGCCATGTGGTAAGAATTCAGTGGCTTATAGCTTGCCATGAGGGTTGCCATGAAAGCCAAAAAGGAGCATTTCTAACAGCAATTTTGTCTTTTAACACCAAAGCTGTGCACAAGATACAGAGATACTGGAAATTGCTTGACTTCCTATTCGCCTATTCAAATACAAGTGAGCCAAAATACCAAATAAAACCAGAAGCATTCTTTCAACATGGGACTCAAACCAGCAGCCAGAGACGCCTGCATCAGTCTCATTGTTTTTGTCGTCAGAATACCTTCCCCTCAATTACAACTGCAAGATATTAACAGGTGAAGATGGATAAGACGGGGACACTGCAAAAGGTTACGGTAAACAAGCCTATTTTACAGGACAAAAACAGACTGGAGGACAAATAACAATAATGATTTTGTTGTTTATGGCAGACAAAAATAAATTTTTTGAAAAGTTTGGACAAGCAAAGTTTCTGAAGACGGTTTGAAACCAAAAGAGTGCCAGATGGATCTTTCATCTCAGTGTTTTCTGTACTATAAAACAAATCTGGATTGGATGCAAGCTGCACAAGTGCAACTCGCTCTGCCTTCTGTTTCTTCTAAACATGTTGGAAAGGTGACATTGTTGGCGTGAGAGAACATCGTCTATATGTGTGCATGTCCACATGACCAATGAAGGCCAGCCAGCCTTGCTCAGCAGAACGCAAATGAGAATGGGAAGTAAGAGGAGATTGTATTCAGTTACTGTGACAAAAACAAAATGCTTAAGATGCATAATTAGGCAGCAGTCCAGGCTGTGAGCAGAAACATGCCAGTTGGCAAAGTAAGCACTTAGACGCCTGCTGGTGTGTCTAGCAGGGAAAATACAAAAACAACACAATGAAATTATCTGAAAAAGCTGCGGAAACCTGATTTGTTGATATAACTTTGGAAACCCCGCCCCCCCATCAAAGTATACACAAAGCATCGAGGCTAATATTTTGACATTTGACAGTAGGTTCCAGTCCTAGAAATGGCTTTAAATGCAGCCCCAAAAAGTTTTTTTTTTAATAAATAAAACTTGGAACTTTTGTAATAGTCATTCAAAATGCCTCACTTTCTGCTGACCATGCATGGAATAATGATAAATCTTTCAATTGTGCTTCTGAAACACGTTTGCCAAAAGTTTTCTTGGTAAAAAAAAAAAAGTAAAAAAAGTAAAAAAAAAAAAAAAAAAGCAATAATTAGCATTGAAGATCTGTAATTTCATTAAATCTTGTAAGGAATTATGAAATGTTATTATATAGAACTATCACAACTATATACATTTTCATTTTGCCCAATCTTTCTTTATTACCCAGCCTGCTATGCTGCATTACCTGTTAGAGCCACATATGCAGTGTTACTCAGAAGTATGATGACTGTTGAAGTTTAGTTTGTTGTATCTTATAACTTTGTGATAACTGATGACGCAGCAGACTACAGAAAACATTGTGCTGCATAGTTGGAATAGAAACTGACAAAACACTCAAAGCACAATAAGACACATCTTAGTTTCAGCTGAGCTGTGACCGCCTGTAATATATGAACTGGAAATCGCTGCGCATGATAACATCATGACCGATGACTTAATGTTACATCTGCAAAGGCTGCCATTCTAAACACTCCCACGGTCCCCTTTATGCAGTCAAAAGTTGTTCAACATTAAAATGTCCTCTATACTTTTGAGTAATAGGAGCCAGTTTAGACGCAGAGATTGAGCACACATACACACACACAGAGAGAGTATTCAAAAATAGCCAAATGGCAACTGTGGATGGCCGGTAACATTACAATGGTCTCAGTTTGATCCACATTTTAATGACAAAAAAAACAACTCAATAGCAGTGACCATTTCAGAGCTTCATAAAATTCCCACTCTGCCAAATTGAGGCCGAGCAACTTTGTTCCAGACTAGAGTCATTACTACCAACCTGTTCTGAATAATATCTCCTAAACCTTAGTTTTGTGCCGATGGCGGCGTGCTCTGGTGTGTATAAAACAGCAGTAATAGTGTCACTTTAGACACAAGTGGAAACAGGGAAATGGGGGCAGCAATCAAAATGCTGCTACTGCGAGTCCCAGAGGACAAATGAAACCCACAATGGAGGGATAAAGAGCGGAATGACACAGCCGCATAATAATAGAGCAATGCACAGCAAGCGATCACATATGTTTGATAAAGACCTCGATCACCAAGGACTCCTCGGGCCATGACTAAAAGACCATGTTCAGTAGATGGAAGCTGAAATCTCAGCAGGATATGAGCTAATCGAAACAATAAAAGAAGAACAACAAAACAATAAAATACTTTTGTGAAGTTGTAAACTCTAATGAAGTATTTCAGGATATGCTGAGCATTCATGTCTTGTTCAGTTCCTAAAGAATATACAGTATATATATTTTTCTTTTTTTTTTTTTTCCATTGCTGTGAGGTTGATTCTTCTTTCAGTCTTCTTCCATGAAACTAAATGGATATGCACTAGCTACCTTACTATCTGGGTAGTTTGCTGTAGCTGAAATACAGGATAATATAATACAGCTTAATAAACTGCAGGTCATCTGCAGCCCTGCTCTGGACTACTATGGAAAGAGTCTTCTGGTGAACCAAGACAATAAATAGCCTGGTAAAGGAGAAAAAAATCTGGCTTGATAGATTTGTATTAGAATTCAAAAGCCTGTAATTGATAGACAATGCATTAGTTAATGCTCTGAAGTTCAAGTCGGATCATTTTTTTTGTCTTTTGCTATTCATTATCTCCACTAGTAATAAGATGGTAACGCTTGCGTGGGCAGATTATTCTATTTCATTTTGAAACTTTCTCATCTGTGGTGTATTGGAGCTCATTCCTATACTCCAATTGATGCATGCTGGGTACATAGATTTCCATGCAGTACTCATGTCCCCATCCATATAACAGCTGACACACCAGGTGGAGATCTGTACTGTACTGATAAACTCCTTACCATAGTATGGAATCCTGTATTTCAGCTACAGCACATGCCTGACTCTTGTTTTTTCAGTCTGTCATAATTAAATATACAAGGAACCTAAAATAGGCAGAAAAGCATGCAGGCACAAAAACATGTAAAAAAAAATATTACCACAGAACAGTTCAAGCTAAGACGTTGTTTTACTGTTTCACTGTCATGCAGTCGTTTCCATGTATAGAGATTTATCTCAGCACATATTTGTGCCCTTTTCATACAGGTCTCTGTATTCTGTAGCAAATCCCAAAGAATACAGAGACCTAGCGACACAAATGAGATGCTGTGAAAATGTGATGTGATCTGATGTGAAGCATCAGCACTTTCCGCAGATTCCGTCAGCTTGTCAGTACATGATACAAGAATACAGTGACATCTATTTAACTGCTGTGCATTAATGAAAAATGCAGTCAGCCGTCCTCCATGTGAACCGAGTAGCATCTACTACAAATTAAACAACTACGGAAAGTAAACCGTAATGTCAATTTAAGGTTATTATATCGCTACATGGTATCTGCGATTACGCACATCTCAGTACTTGCACTGGTACCTGGTCTGAAAAGGAGTGGCATTGGTGCATCCATATTTTTAAATGTGCTCATAACATCATCCAGCTCTCCATCCTCCTCCTCACACACACATCCTGACACATCGAGGCACCAGAGGGCATCGCACATTGTCTCTGACTGCGCTATTTCTTGCTTCCAGTTGTGGGAGGCAGCGAGGGGTGACAGCCTCCCTGACCAGCTGGCCATAATTGGAGTTCAGGGGAGTGTAGGCTGGATAATTGGGTGGCAGCCAAGAGTTTGTGTGGATGGTTGTCTAAAGCTCACTCCCCTTTTCGGTGGCCTGCTCAATTACTCCTCAGGTACAATGCTCCTCACTACCTGCCCCCCCGATACAGGAGCCTCTATTTCTATCCACAAGGATTGTGTTTTTGTGAGGGGAAGTTTGGTGTGTGTTGGGCAGGGGGGGGGGGGGTTCTGGTGAACACATCAGGATAATGGCTGGTTTGACTAAATATTACATTAGACAATGGATGTAGTCAATCAGGAGACCAGAATACTCTCAGATTTATGGGAGCACATAGGAGTTTGTCAGAACGCCGCACCCAGGAGACGCCCGTGATCAGTGCAGTGGGTGACGCTGTCAGATGGGTGCAAACACACAACACACAGCAGAACAACAGCAATTTTGTCTGTTGGTTTTGCTTACATTTCTCCAGGCTGACCCCCCCACCCCCCAACAACCCCTTCCAGTGAGTGTAATTACCGTAATTGCTGAACTATTATGCGCACCTGTGAAAAAGCCGCACCCACTGAATTAAAAAAAATATATATTTTGTACTAAAATAAGCCGCACATATTCGTAAGCCGCAAGTGCATTGAGACAAATGATATTTAACGGAACACGGCTCGTAACGATATCCGCAGCAGGTCTCCAAGGTGAACAGCGTCTGGCATGTTAGATCAAGGGAAGTCGGCAAATCAGATCCGTAACTTCGGGATAAGGATTGGCTCTAAGGGCTGGGTCGGTCGGGCTGGGGTGCGAAGCGGGGCTGGCTCGAGCCGCGGCTGGGGGAGCAGTCGCCCCGTCGCCCTCCCCTCTCCGCCCGTCGGAGGCTGCGCGGCGCGCGCGCGCGCGCGCCTGGCGGGGTGTCCCCGTCCCCCTTGCCCCCGTGCCCCTCATCCTCCGTCCGCGGGAGCGTGGTGCGGCAGGGGTGGGTACGCCCGGGAGGTCGAGGGGGTGGGTTCCTTCCCCGCTACGCGGCGTTGGACGCGCCGCCGTACCCGGTCCCCGCCGCCTGTCCGATGGCGGACAGGCGGCGGGGACCGGGTACGGCGGTCCGGCGGCGGCGACTCTGGACGAGCGCCGGGCCCTTGACGCGGATCTCCCCAGCTCCGCGCAAGCGGGGCTTTCCCTCCGGGCGGGCGGGCGTTAATTTTGTAACGAAAATAAATAGGCTTTAACGAAACACGGCTCGTAAAGAAAGTGGGAAAATATACGTAAATTTGATGCGTCGTTGCATAAACCGCAAGGTTCAAAATATTGGAAAAAAGTAGCGGCTTGTACACCGGGAATTACGGTAAAGCTATTTTGAATTACAAAGGCCAGCGCTGACAAGGAATCAATGCAGACCATTGTTGAGCTTCAGCCATCAGCTATGACAAATTACTGAGCAGTTTGCTCGGGCTGGTTCAGTGTGAAGGCTTGAAAAACATTCTAGTGTTTGATGGCCGCGCCTTTAAAAGGCTGTACTCAGTGTAAATTACTTTTTCTTTAGGGGTCGTCTGCGGCTAAATATGACGTCAGCGGCCTCTCACAATCTCTTTGAAATAGACCCCAGGCAAACAAATGTGTCTAAAAAAACATATATATATTTGCAAGGTGTAACATACAGGATTTTGGAAGACTGATGTTTGTTTGATTTGATTTGTTTTCAATGTCCCAGGGATTCAGTGCTGGCCGTCCTCTGGACTACCGAAAAGCAGGAAAACAATAATCGCCGAATGTAACTAGAATAACGCTTTGAAAAGATGCTCCGCCGTGTTCTATACAGGAGCGAGGAGTTAAAGCAAATGCACAAAGTAACTTCTGTGGTGGTACTGAATAATGCACAATTCACAGACAGATGGCCAAACCTGGCTAGAAGTGAGGGATGCTGGGGACATTTTTATCGATTCATTAATTCTGCCAGGAATGTTGTGTTTTTGGCTGGTGTTGCTTATAATAATGCAGCATGTCTTCGAACGCTATGGACAGAACATATTTTTTTGGACAGGCAGGGTATGACTCAAGCTCCCAGCATTTGGCTTTTGGTGGTGATCCTCATCATCATCAGGATCCAGAACATTCTTTCAGTATTCTTGACAAGGGGCAAAATTACAGTTCATGGATAAATGTCTGCAATTCTTGGACAAACATTTCACAATTTTCATATCCTGCTACTCTCGACTACAGATGTTTGATATGTTGATCTGGAGTGTTTAGATTTACACTCACACTAAATGCATGTAATTATTTTATAATAAAGACTTGAACTCAGATCAAATTGCAGCTGAAGCTGACTAAGTAAGGGCTAATGATTATAGCACAATGCTAAAGTCATCAAATGGACAATGGAAATTTGAGTTATCTGGTCAGCAGTTTAAATTCAGATAGAGATAACAGGTTATGCAGCTGCAGTAAGAAAAGCTTATTAAAGCGTTGTGCACTGTAATACCCTCTTTTGTGTGTTCATACAGCAGTTTATAACCTGAACAAGGCAAGATAGAAAGTCGTACATAGCCTAGGAAGCAAATCATTGAAATTAAAATGAAGCGCTCAGTTGTCAGTGAGTGTGCATTGACCCTTTTTCTGCTTCCAGCTTCACTCACAGGTGTCCTTACTTTAGATATATTTTTTTGTTCTACACCTTTCAACACTCTCACAAACACACTTTCACTTATGCACACCTGCAATACTGGGCCATTATTATGTCGCTGAGGATAACACAGATTTAAATGAATTTCATTCATTTCATTGGTGATGAAGTTCTGATAAGCAATTTTTTATCATATGGTTTTGATTTGTTCACAAAAATCTGAAGGAAGAGAGAAATTCATTAGAGACCCAGACTGTTTTCTAAGTGAGTTGATGTGAATCCAGACCAGTCTTAATCACATCAGTTTGACCTTCATCATTCCTCTGTGTGCATTTCTGATTGAAACATAAATTGAGCTTAATGCGTTTCACCTCAGTTACACCTCGTCCAGCTTCTGTCAGATTTGGCTCCTCGGTTTTCTGCTCCATGAAGCACATATTTGTATTTCACATGGTGGATTAGAGACACATTAAGTTGAATTGTTCAGTGTCTAATGGGGGAAACCCCCTAACAATTTTGTACAGGTAAGAAACCCTTTAGCAATGCATGGAAAGCATTTTAAAATGTGTAAGCCATATGCAAATGAGGAATGAATGGATTTTCTCGGAGGAAAGAGTGCATGGCACCTAATTAGTGAGCCAGATGATGACTGGGCCTGTGTAGAAATGAAAAGAAAAAAAAGAAAACTACCCCCTGACATGCTTCAGCTTTGTGGTAAAAACAACATGCAAACGATGAAAGCTGAGACTTATAACTTTTTTTTTTTTTTTTTATAGAGTATACACTCTCTCCTCGGCTGATGAACCTAAATGACAGATCCTTACAAGGCTTTGCTTACTATG
This sequence comes from Brachionichthys hirsutus, assembly GCF_040956055.1. NCBI lineage: Eukaryota > Metazoa > Chordata > Actinopteri > Lophiiformes > Brachionichthyidae > Brachionichthys > Brachionichthys hirsutus. The sequence goes on from NW_027180349.1 coordinate 321,333, forward strand.
AAGCTCATTTGATGCACTGTTAATCTCTGAAATGTAAACTTTTTGTTCAGGTCAAAGAAGCCCTCAATGGTCAGCTTATTGCACAGAAACATATTTGTGAGGTTTTTCCATTGTTCTCTGAACAAGGTTTTAAAAATGGATGAAATGCTTTGGAGAAAGCTCCTCAGATTTCCCATATATTCCACTTGTTGGAAAAAAAAGTATATAGCCTGCTCTTGAATGTAACTTAGGAGGTTGTATTTTTAATATACCCAGTCAAGCACACACCATCCGTGACATTCAAGTGGAATCAGAGGCTTGGTGTGTAAATGATTCATACAAAACAAAACAAAATGAATTCTGTGGATCGACTTGTCTCCACAATGATCATTTCGGGCAACTCCAGTGGTTACACTTATGAGCATTTGTTTTTCACAAGCTGACAACATTATGGAAAATATCTAAAATCTTTTTTTTTTATTGAGAAATACAAATTTCACTTTGCTGGAGCAATTCCACAACTTTCAATAAGAAGGGATCACTTAAACTAGCATATGCTTTTAATCCACTGAAAATTAGTGAGTATAATTCCTGCCATGTTAATTAATGGTGTGAGTGTTAGCTAACATCTGACAAGTGCAATTATCCCACGACACAAATGCAGCTAGGCTTTTGAGAGTGTCATTAGTGTTTTCAAACAACAATAAAAAAAAAAAAAAAAAAATAGTGATTAAAACATTTTGCATGACAGCATCTCTGTGAATGGCTGAACCAGAACAGATCCTGGATTATAGATCAGTTTGAAATGTTCGGTAACATTTATTTATTTATTACTTTGTTCCAAGCAGAAAAAAATAAAACAAAACAAAACAATATTATACCGTTTTGCGTACAAGAAACCATATAACGACTAAAGAAACAAAAACCCAACAAATATGTCCAAAACAAACACCAAAGTTCATGTACACAAAAATAGCAAATAATACATTATATAGTGCTTGAAAAGGAGTGGGAAGAAGAAAAACGTATTAAATGCCACCCCCATAATACAACAGTTATTTCTGATCTATTGGAATACTAATCATGGAAAAACAATTAAAACAATGAAGAAGAAAAAACAAAAACAGCAAAACAATTAAGGAACATTTATACCTAGGATAGATAACTAAATATTCAGTAAGCTATATTTAATATATACAATTAATGTGTTCCAATAATTTAATACTTATATTAAGGAGCCATTACATAATAGGCCAGGATCAACATTAAGCCCCGCCCTCACTGTACTGCAACAAGATCATGCGTTTATAAATTAATTTAAACTTCTGAATATTTTTGCATTGTTTGTGTACAACATTCAAGCTATTCCACAATTTCACCCCACATACAGTTAAACAAAAACTCTTCCTGGTCACAAGACCATTCAATTTTAATAAATTTGATTGACATTACAGTCAATGGAGCTTCAAAATGTTTATGAAGTGTTTAAATGTTTATGATGTTTATGTAACTTGACGCAGTCATGTAGGGCAGGGATCTATATCTTGTCACTGAATTTCATCCGGATCGGATCCAGAATAAGGTCCCGAAAAAATATTACATTTTAACATTAAAAACCAATCAACTCTGACTCACTTTTACTTTTCATGTTTGGTGTATAAAGATACGAATAACAATTTATAACCTTTTGATGATGATACAGATCACCATGTGGACGGTGTAAATCTAATTATGAGAGCAATGAGCGCTTGGTGGAGGTCTGCGCTCTGAGTGCTTTTCTCGTTTGCACGAAGTTACTAAACAACATAGCCACAAACACACACTGCTGTGTAAGCGGACACTGTTATAGTTCCTTGGACAGAATTTTTGCCAGATGAAATTCAAGTACAGTACAACACATGCTGGGAATTGATTTATTGTTTGTATTGAATAATTTAAGAAAGCGCTGCCTGCCCCACAACCTGCTACACGCCTCTTTGACATCGCACAAGGATGCGTTCTGCTCGCGAGAGGCAGAGGCAGAGGCTCTTGGCTTCTTCTGGCATGAAACCAGACTTATTTATCACCCTGGCATCCTGGTGGCACGTCCCTGATGAGACAGGCTTTCTACAGGGTGAGTGAAAGGAGATGGAACTGAAGCGTGGACTCACACCGTGGCTGTCACCAATGTGACTTCAAGCCAAGGTTTGTGACTCAGGGAGTTTAAATCGAGGGCTTATCCTGTGTTTCCATTCAGCTGTCCTTCAGGCTGGCAGGGGGGGGCATCGCAAGCCGGACATGAAATTATGAACGTTTCTGAAATATTTGTATTTGTATTTTTTCATGATTTTAGTCCTAGAAAATTGTAGAATGCATTTGCAGCTATGATAAATATCTAAATGGACAGTTGGCCCTATAGCCAACTCTGCCTCCCTTCCCAAAGGCTCAAATCTCTCCTTTACATTGGGTCATTGTTTCTGGATGTGAAGCTCTACCAAAAATCACTAAAGCAGTGCACTGACAATAAAAATAAATGAATAAACAAATACATAAAGAAATCTAAGATGAGGAAAGTTTTGAAAAATATCGAGGAGCCTTCTTGTTTACTTGCTTTGAAAATTGCTAGCGATCCCACAGGAAGTGCTGCTCGTCAACGATCTGTGGAGGTTGACAATAACTGGATTTCATGGAAGGTTGTCTCTGATAACAAGGTTGCTGCTGCAAGTATAACCGCAGCGATTAAACCGGTGGAAAACTGAGACGATCTGCAACGACAGCCCAGCCGTCAATACCTGTATTTGTAATTATACCAGCAAATGTTGTTGCTGTCTGATACCAGATAATGTTGTGATCCTGCCATGAATCTTAAATAGTTATGTTACAAAAGAAAGAAAAGGGTTGAATATCTCAAGTTGTCAGTGGAAACCGCAGTTCCTAATAAATAATAGACCTTGCCCAAAGTGTGACACTACAATATACTTGCAGTGTCACAAACAAGTTGACTTATAATGCTGATCCATATTTTAAAGCTTTTTGCTGATGTAATGGAGAAATCCAATTTCAGAGAGAGCACTGGCCATTTCTAGCAAATGAAAACCATAAATTATAACTGAAGACCAAGGCCACATGAGTCCCCCCCATTTAAAGACCTGCCATCCTGATCTGGGTTTTATAAATTCTAAAGATGAAATTATGAAACTGAAAAAACTATTTGGGAATATAAACTATATTTGCAATAAATGAAAATTCAGTATCAAATCCCATTTGATGAATGGAGACACATTATGTAAACCTCACTTTTCCCATGTTTCTACACTATTATTATGGTTTTGGGTCACTACCAACCAAAAAACAGCTAAATATACCATCAAGTCAATCCTGCGTAGTTTGTGTAATTCTGTTATCACCTACTGAAACACGCCTGGCATAAATGTTGTCCCGTGTGATGTTGCAGAGGGCGAACGTGCACATGCATTCACATTCATTGTGTGCACGCAGCGAGCTTACTTTCAGTTTCATATTCAGAGGCTTTTCTGACAGCTGTTTGAGACAGAAAAGAGGGACGCTGTCCTGCAGCATCTGTTTGCTATGTTGACAAAAACCTTGACAGATATTTCATGTCTGGGAACTGCGATACCTTGTGGAAAAAGAGTATAATATGTGATCTTTAAATACAGTATCTAAATATAAAATGGCCAGTGTGGCATGGATAACCTTATGTAATTTGATTGTTCCATGCTGCTTTGGGGCTTATAAATGGTGCATAGTCTGAGTTCTGAGTACCTATGTAGTCTGACTGACATCTCTAAGCACTTTACAGCTCAGGCCGGTGACAGGTGACAGGAGGCCACCATGCCAGGCGATAACCATTCACACTCAGTGGAACAGCAACTGGGGGCAAATTGGGCTTGCGAACCGGGAACTTGGGGCCGGGGATCCAACCAATGACTGCAGCGCGGTCGCCTATTGGGAAGGTTGAGGAGAAAGTCAAAATCCAAATTAGGAAAAATCTGTAGCGGCATTCTTCACTGAGTCCTCCAGACATCGCTCCCCACCCTCTTCCTCGCGTCACATATTGACTTTCCTTTCCCACAATATTTCCTACAATTGAGCAATAACTGCATAGCTGATAGCATGAGCACCATCCATCCATCCATCCATCCATCACGACCTCACTCGTCTCGATTACAGCTGGCTATGGGTGAGAGGCGGGGATGAGACACCAGCTCATTGCAGGGCCGCACATAGACAAACACACACGCTCCCACACAGCCACGGACAGTTTTGGTGTGAGCAATTCCCCTAAACTGCATGTTCTTGGTGGTGGTAGGAAACCGGAGAACCCGGCGTAACCCCTCGCAGACAAAGGGAGAACATTCAACCGATGTGTGGCAACAGCACTCTGCCGCTCGTCAACGATCTGTGGAGGTTGACAATAACACCCTGGCATTTGTGTCTCCATTCACTGCGCCACCGTGGTGCCCGCATATTTCTAAAGGATCCTTTATTGCCGTACTTTGTCATTGATGCACGTGAATAGATAGAAATTCATCTTCACTGACTGACTGAACATCAATCTTCTGTAAACAAGTGATCATTTGAACGTGACATATTGCTAAGCTATTGCCCAGTAACCCATTCAGGGACCTGCCGCCCAAGAGTCCACTTTAGAATCTACTGCTTATAAAGCTTTCGGAAGCCAGATAAAACCCCAACCTGAATCCACGACGCCCCTCTGCTGAATGATTTTTATGTTAATGCTTAAAACAGGGAGACCAGTTCATTATTTACTCTGTATAAATTAAAGTCGAGCCAGATTGATTAATCCCTTGGCTCACAGCGCTGCCCTTTAGATGTGTATCTGCTGAGGACTAAAATATATTGACAGGGTACGTCTCTGCTCTCCGACAGGCGTTTAGCAGGAGGCAAAGTAGCTGCCACTCGGCTCAGGCAGAAACTGAACTGTTGATAAGGAGCAGAGGAGACAACGTCTAATACCCAGCTGGCAGCCGGCCGGCCTGGATAATTAAATCAGAGGCGGAGAATATGGTGGTTAGAATGGTGCTAAGGACTTTTTGGGCTGTTATCTTGTAAGGCCTTTAATTTGACTATAAATCATCCAGTGTATGAACAAGGTGATTGTATGTTTCTTATTCAGCTAAGTGAATGTAAACTATATATGATGCCATGAAATTTATTTGGTGAAATTAAGTGAATACTGTCCCATCAAGTCTTCTGGATGTATATATTATTACACACTGGCCACAATCACAAAAGTCAAGAGAAGCACTCTGATAGCACAAACCTCGGCCAAGCAGCTCATTCTCCTCCTAATTGTAGTCACAGTAGACCCTGAAGTAGTTTTGTGAAACATCATGTCTTCGCGGATGTGTGTTTATGTGTGGGTGTGTCTTTGTTTGTATATACGCACAGTTTTACTGTTATAGACAAAAGATTGCTGTGCCACCTTTTCTTTCACCACTTTTTGTGAAACATTTGAATTTTAGAAAGGTTGCTAAAGCCAGAAAAAAACCCTTTATTGTGTGATCATCTTGTGGGTTTTTCTTTTCATCATATTAATTTATCTTCTATAAATTTTACCAAACAACCCTAGCGATTTCTCTCACCCACATAATCCAGAACAGACTCAACGTACTCAATGACCAGAAAAAACACTGACAAGAGCTAACAAGAGCCGACTAGCGCCAGCGGTGGGAATCACACTCACTGACAGCAACATATTGGGTGTTGTTCAATGGCTGGCACCTCGATTCTATTATTGACAGTCCAATTGGATAAAAAAAAATATTTAATCATAAATTATTCCAGCGCCACTGATGGGTAACGTAGAATTCACATGTGGTGCACTGTCTATACTGCCAGGGAAAGCCTTGGCTCTGTCAAATCCTCACAGTTCATTTAATCGTTACTGGCCTCCATGGCTTTCATGTCACGTAAACAGATACAGCGTGTGTCTATCGCAAGTGAGACAGTTATGAGAAATGCTGTAATGTATGCTGACAGAACTGTGAAATCCGAGGTCACTGCCGGAAAGCCCCATTAATACACAGTCAGAGTCCACAGACCGACAGGGAGGAGTTAAAAGAGAACAGAGGGGCGCAGGGCAGAAACACATCTCCTACTCAGAGTTGCTGAAACGCCTTGGACTTAAGCACGTCAAAGAAAATATTGAAGGTAAATATTGATGCAGGGAAGGTGACTTGGAAACAGAGGTTGGATACCACGACAAATGCCTTTTTTATGAGGAAAAGTGGTGGCCAGGGATGGAAATGTAATTTTCTTGTGCTCTCACAGTAAATTCACACTTGGTTTGAAATCCCCATTTTTCACAGGGCTTTATGTATTACCATAAAGATGATTTTTAACAGGAGGAAACCACCATAATTCATGTAGCTGCTTTAGTCCCTGACCGCTCTGCTTTCCCTGCCTTTTATGTGTATTTTTGTGCTTTGTTTGTTTCCAGTCTTTAGTGTGTAGCGCTCGCTGTTGCCTCACAGCAAAAAGGTTCCGGGTTTGATTCCAGTCTGTGTCCTGTGTCATTTTTCCTCAACTGTGTCACCAACTGCTTGCTTCTGAGAGAATAGTTGGGTCTCTGTGAAGTTACGACAACCGCCTGGATCATGTCTTTAAAAAAAAAAAAAAAATGCAACAAGAGAACATTTTTCGGGATTTTTTTTTTTCTTCCTGGGATAGACTTTTGTGTGGCATTTGTGTCTCCATTTCATTGGCCAGTTGGTAAATGCAACATCGAACATATTTTCATTACGGAAATGATTCACTCATACAATGTTCCAATCACGCTTACAGGGACAAGCTGGTGACGTTAATGAGTGGCCGGTGTCGTCCATCTCTACTATGTTATCTCCCATGCAGGACAAAGAGATGAGATTATTAAAAATGTGTCTGTTGACTGCCTGTGGAATTGTATTTCAAAGTCAGACTTAATTTTGTCCTCTGTCTCTTTGAAGACAGTCATAATGATGTCCCCTACCTCCCAGCTCATTGATGGTTGAACACCGACCGCACCAATGCTCCATCACATTTATAATACATAACAACCTGGTGCTTGCGAGCGACATAAAAAAGACATTTTGAGTTGCTTTGGAAGAGAGTAGGATGTGGGACGCTTGCATGAGCCATCCCTTTAAATATGAAATAGACTCATGTTCAATGGTAACTGCCCTCCACATTCTACAGTACGCCCATCACATTAATGTTGGAAGGAGCGAGAGACTTTCCTTTGTCCCGGAAAATACTGAACTAAACCTAAATAGGTCTCCTGCAGAATCCCACAGAGCCCCTGCTTTGTACGCCCGAGCCTCACCATTGTGCCCATTCTGTCGTAGCTTCCACACAGAAAGTAACAAGAAAGATATAACTGTCTAATTGAGACTAACACACCTCTTGTTCACATTGTCCTTGATTATAAGACTCAAAGTGGACACAGAGTAAAAACACAAGATTCACTTTACTGCCTGAATAAAGTGACTTTTCTAAAAAACCCAAATTATTTAATATATTCGGCAATTATATTATTGAAAGAGCATTTAAAAGAAAACTAAATATATTTTATTGATTACATGACACACGTATCATGTATACATATCAGGACCCAACATGCAGACACAGACCGGAGGCATGAAGATGCAGTTTAAAGATTTCATCAAAGTAACTCCAAACCTGCAGGCAAGCAGTGTTGAGCAAATAACAACACAAAATATTTCACAAAGCAAGCAGGTGGGATAGGCTCAATGCAGAAACCCAGCATGAGTCCAGCAATTCACAGAAGATGGAGGGAGACAAAGACAGAAAAGCTGGAACAAGTAAAGGTCCACATCAAACCAGAAACAACAAACTGGCAGCTATAGAGGGGAACACACACAGACAAAATACACTGAAAGTTGACACAGTGGGAAACAAGTGGAAGAGGGTGGAAAGAGACAACCAGACAAGCTGTAGTGGGGTGAGGGTGATGCTCAAGGGGAACAAGTCGAGAAAAGAAAAGTGGCAGACAGGTAAAGAACACAGAGGGCATGAACACATGAAGACAAAACGGCTTAGAATCAACACAGGCCTCAACAAGACAAACCTAAAAACAACAAAACAGGATGTGTAAGAATGAAGATCACAAACACAAAAAAGAGGAAGCAAAATACACAACCGTCAAGATAATACAAAAAAATACAAATGTGGATCAAAGCTATGACAATACGTCCATATTTAATGCTTAATCTTAATCTGATACTTGATCATTCGATTGAAGGCTCCATCATCCAATCCATGTTTATTTGCTACAGGAAGTACGTTTATTCTTACTTCCTGTAACAAATGAAGGGATCAGTTTGACAAACCCCTGTGTTGTTTTGTTTGTGTTGTTGTGTTAGGCCACACAGTTTGCTCATTTGTATTAAGAGGGCAGCAATTTATCTCACATGCCTACAGGTTGGTCAGTGTCTGGTGTGAACACTGTTCGCCTGCTGCAGTAGCACACTTCCTGTACATGCTGGTGAGTATGCAGACCAAGAACTGGGATGTTTTCAGCTTTGGGGTAATGCGTGCAAATCGGTGCAACACAGAGCCAGGTAGAAGGGAGGTGTAAGAATCAAACAACAATTGACTTTCTCACATTCAAATGCACCTGTCTTCTTTGTCTGTAGCCTGCGCTGGCCAATGCCTCAAGCCGACCACGAACACAATCCACTCTTTTCACAACATCAGCATCAACAATTAGGTGCTGCCCACCTGGATGCCATCGTCAATGGCGAACTGCTGATGCAGCAGATTCAGACACTGGTGAGGATGATGAGCTTGCAGTTCAGATTCCCAGAGAAGACGTCTGTAAGTTGATGTTGAGACTGTTTGGATCCCTTAAAACTTTCAATGTCTTTATCCATTGTATTGAGTGATTAAACTAGCTCATTGTAGAACAGCTTCTTATACCGTGACCAAACTCAACAAATCCATCCTACTGTTTTCTTGTAGACGAGACGACCGCAATTGGTACACCCCGGACGCATCTCCAGCACATCGCAGGGCCACGCAGAGACAGACAGCCACTCACTCACACACTACAGACGATTTGGAGTGATCAAGTCACCTGAATTTCATGTTTTTGGAGGTGGAAGGAAACCAGAGAACCCGGAGAGAACCAACCAGACACGGGTTATAAGAAGGAATTGTGCTTATATATTTTTTTGGGGTACACATGATTTAATTTTCACCATCATCACATTTAAACACAAAAGACGTGCTTGTAAAATATATATTTTAGTATACTTTTTGAACTATGCAAAATTATTTCCTGTCCTCAGATGGATGAAGCATTTCAATCCATGAAGGATCTCTTTTCAGTTTACATTTTCAAAATCAAATTGCTATAATGAAACTAAAAGGGTTGCTGTTGCTGATGTCGCTCGTTTTAAGTTTGATGAAGTTGTAGCTCAGCTGCTACACATTTGTAGCTGATGGCGGCGTACTGCTTTTAGGATAGAAGGGAGCACTGTAGGGACAACTTAGCATTTTATTAGATAGAAGCTTAAAAAAGGTGACATTTATTGTCAAACACACCAAACATTGCAGCACGCAGTTTTTATATGAATTTCCCTATCAAAAACTGCAGTAAATCCCCATTAAGCATGACACATTGTATAACCCTGGTCATGGAAAATGTGATTGGTATCACCCGTTGGGATGGGGAAGATCGATGAGATGGGTTACCAGCACAATATACTGTAAGAGACCTAATACCTCGTGATAGACGCTGTATTACTGCAATCCATCATCATGCCCATTAGTTACTCTGGTGATAAATGATGATACACTGCAAATTCAGTGATAAAATACGTCTCATCTGCAGTGTAAACGCTAATACAGACATAATAGTGGCCTTGCAATACAATGGTATTTTGTGAATGCCAGTCTGTGTCTGGAAAATGTAAATGACACGACTAACCACCTGAAAATCTTAATTAGGTGTCCGATGGGGATTTAAAGTGGGACAAACCTCACTGTCAATGATGTGAAAACATCTTTGAGGGAAATTGTAGCCCATGCAACGTTAGCGACGCCTCACATTATCACACATCCTTCTGGGGCATGCAATAAATCCATCTCCCGCACACAAGCACACCATTTTCTCATCTCACCAGAAACCTATCATCCTTCAATGTTTGCAAAAAAAAAGAAAAAAAAGGATGACAATTGAGGCAAGCACATCTACAGACCTCTCCTTCTTGTGGCGATCATCAAACACTAAGTTGGTTCGAAGGTTGACTGAGTCTAGCTCCTGTACTTAGCAGGGAGACAACACACAAAAAGACACACAGCTTTAAAAAGGCTTGCCCCCCAGGGCCTTAGAAGCAGATGGGGCTCAGAAGAGGGAAAATGAACGGCATCTGATAGAGTGGAAAAAGACTAAACAGACACTTAAAAGAGGCGGAGATGCGAAGGCGGCATCACAGGGGCAGGATGTGAGACGAAAACACCATGAAAATGCTACATTAGCTCCCTCTCTATTGCTGGTGGAGATGGTAGCCATAATCATTTGCCAGTTTAATGGCAGTAAGGTGGTGATGGGAGCTAATGCACACAGCATTGACTACGCACCCACGATGGAGAACAAGAACCGGAAGAGGGGTTTAGAAATCCCTTACAGATGCCATTGGAGGGCATAAATCCCAAGGTCCCCACCCATTTTTTATGGTTCCCCTTGATTGATAGTCTTCTAAATGATACTCTGCATTTAGATGTAATCAGGACTGTCTTATCAGAGAAGATGAAAGACCTCTCTATTCCGGGGTTCATTCCATTTTTACTCTGTAAATGACAGCCACTTAATTTATCAGTGCAAAATCTCACAATGGGAAAGTGACATAATCCTCATATCCAAAACCGGCAGTAAGGATGGCAACCATATGGGTGAAAATTACAACACACATAAATAATGCTGTGTGTGTGTGTGTGTGTGTGTGGGGGGGGGGGGGGGGGGGGGGATATGTCTGTGATCTGACCATAATTTGGCAGCTAGAATTCCGACTGTGCTCAGTCCATGGCCTTGCTTGATCAAACATTTCATTTAGCAGGCTTTACGTCAAATTCGGTGGTATCAGAGTCACTGCTGTTAGAAGTTTTTATTGTAGAAACTTAAACAGAAATAATGAAACCCAGGGGCCCAGAAGAAAGGATGGAGAAATCAGATGTGGAAATCGACAAGCTTTGATTTGACCCCCTCAAAACAAGAATATCTTTCAATAATCATTCTAAACTTGCATCTTATTCACCCTGGATAAGCTGTCAGCTCATCGTGGGAAGACTTTCTCTAAATCTGTGGAGGTGAGTAATGAGGTGTGTTTGTTAAGTAATCAGTTGTGGGAAACAGAACTAAACATTTTAGTCATCTGAATATAAAAGGACAAATCTGATTCAAAGAACACTCGTAGGGTTCAGGACTGTTTCCAAACATAATTAAACAGAGGAGCACTTAATAAGTCTGCTGGTGCCCAGTGACTAAGAGCTCAAAAGAACAAATCCGAAAACACACGCACGCAAAGCAAAAAAGGTGCACAGTCTTTCTCCTACATCAGGTTCAGTAACGAAATATACTCGTATATCAAGGTATTACTGTACTGTGCTATGTATGTCTGTTCTGCACATGGTATTTGTTGCATGAGTGTCTATTTGAGGTGAAGAATCCTCCTCTGCTTGCTGAACATCCAATATTCTGCTCTCATTAGCAGTTTTACACATTACCCTGAAATCCCCAGAACGTGTATCTGAAGTTTCCTGCATAAAACAGGACTTAGATCATGTGTTACAGGATGTCTGGATACCCCTCTCATCATTGACCATCTGTGTACATCGCAATATGCAAATTGGTTTAGGATAGCCACACACCCTGCAGAAGTGATTTTGCTTTGCTCCAGACTGTGTGTGTGTATGTGTGTGTGTGTGTGTGCGCAACAGATCCACAGTATTAAGGACTCATATTATATCTCACATGCCATGTTGCAGCCTTTTGCTGCAGCCTCAAGCAGCTTGAAACTCTCCATACATACAGCTGTCCTCACTCCTTTTAGTTCTCCAACTGCAGATGTAAGACTACTACTGAGACTCTATATGGAAATTTAAAAGGCACTATTTTATTTCACTGCATTTTTTCTTGTACCCAGGCCTTCTGTGATTTGGTTTCAGCAAAGAGCAGTCTTTGTGAAATAATATCTTCAAAAGCATTTTTCCCACCGACCTACTCTTTCCCCGAATGGAGCTCCTCGCTTCTTTGCAGACGGAGCCTTTGCCAACTTACCAACCATAAAGGTGATGTGCCTAAAGGCCTTTCCTTCATTAGAACTTACTTCTTTTCTAGAAAATGAGCTTCCATCATTTACATTTTGCCCACACATTAAGGAAGAGAAAAGAGTCAGACAATAAATATGATTTAATCCTACACCAGGGGTTCTGTCAGAAATCATCTGTCGTATGCATCTGCAGCCAGCACTGTGATATTAACCGGGTCGTGGACCAATATCTCACACAAGATTGCATTTTACATTTTTATGATGTGAGTGCAGCCAAAGTCACCAGTGGCCGTAAAAATAATATGTATTTCTCCTGCTGTGGTCAAGTGCTTCCTACCTGATGAGTTGTTCCTTGTACTAAATACATAAAGATGTCTTTAAAATGGACTATTTTGCATGTCTGAGCTGTGACCAGGGCCTGTCCTTTCATTCCTAGGTAAAGCATATATCAAGGACTGCGCTTTTTCTCCTTCGCAATGTTTAAAAAAATCAGGCACATATTACCCGAAAAAGATGCAGAAACAGTAGTCCATGCTTTTGTAACATGGTTCTAAACATTTCCAAAAGCAGAAGGGGGGGCTTTCAAGCTCCTTTATTGTAGAATCAGCTCCCTGATTCGGTTCGTGAGGCAGACACCATCTCTATGTTCAAGAGTAAAACATAGAGACTTTCCTTTTTAACAAAGCTCATAGTTAATCAATACAGTAATCAATATGCTGTCATAGGCCAGCACTGGTTGCATAACCTCCTATGACACACTGAGCTCCTCCCTCTCCATCTGGTTATCCACATGTTCTGAATATTAGTCATTAACTGCTCTCCCTTCCCCGTAGTTCAGAATCAGTTCATTCGCCATTGTCAGTGAAAGGTTTCACAAACTAGGAATTTTCCTTGTTGCAGTCGTGCAATATTAAATATAAAATAGCAACAGCAAACAAATAATAATAATGAAAGGCAAAACTTCAGCACTATGCTATGCAGGGTAAAAATAGACAAATTTAAGAAAGCATATGAATACAAGAAACCTGAAAAAACAGTAGCAGTAAAAACTAGCACAGTCACGCAGAACACTGAAAGTTGTGTGCTCTCTGTCCTCGGTTTGTCTCGCTTTGTGTCTCGGCCTGCAGGATCTTATTTGTGGCACTGCAGAACCTGGACCTGTGGCTGTCAATTTGGATATCCTTATTACTAGCATTAGCATTTACAGTTTTATATAGCAGCTCTTTAGTCAGTGGTTTGCTCTGCATCCTATATGTTGTTCATCACTGGGTGTAGTGTAAACACATTAAGGTTTTGACTCTCCTCCTAACCTCTCTCTCTCCCTCTCTCTCAACCCAACAGGTCAAGACAGATGGCCACCCACTATGAGGCTTAGGTTCTGTCCAAGATTTTTGCCTGTTAAAGTGAAGTTTTTCCCTGTCTGTCGCCACAGTGCTTGCTCTTGTGGGATAACTTGAGTTCTGTCTTTCCCTGCAGGTCTTTCCTTGCTATACCTGTAAAGTACCTTGAGATAACCTTCTATTATGAAATACACATTTATTGAATTGAATCAATCAATCAAAAAATCAAGTGACAACCCAACAACTGACCTTGAATAGCAGAAGAAAAGGTTGTGTTTGTTTTAAATGTGTCTCTTGCAACAGAATAACAAAAATGCACCAGACAGAAACATTCCTAAAAGTCACAGGCCATCAGTGGAGCAAGACGTTTGTCAGAAACAACGTTCAAAACTGCACTCATATTATCATAGCCTAAGTGATGAATGTGGCAATATATTGCTCATAAAATTGTGATTAATTGGTTAGCAACCAGATTCAGCAACATTAAAATCTGTTGTTAAATTCTAATTAGTTCTACATGAAGTAACAAAAGACCTGCTTACTTTAATCATGCATATTTATTAGGCTCATATTGGAGAAAGATTGAAATAAATAAACACACGGAAGAGATAATTGCCTTTGGGGGTTTAAAAACACAACACACACCTGATGTTGAGCATGGACTCACATACACAATACTACCGAATAATTAGAGGGGATATGCCATTTATGTGGTTATAAACAACTCTGAGATTGTATATCTGATAAAAAGCTAATTAACCTAAAGTAGACGTTCTTGTTACGCGTGTTTTTCAAAAGGCAAAACTTTCTGTGGTCAAAACCTGTTTACCAGCTGTCAGCTGCTGTTTTACTCTCAGGCCATTTGAAGAGGATTTAGTACCTGAAAACTGCCGGCTGATGCTTGCCAACTGATTAAAAGGTGCCAGTAACAAGTTTAGGGACTTCAAACAAAGTATTTAAGGACTGAAATAGCTTTAAAGCAACCTTGAGGCAAGTCATTGGTTATTAACCTCAGAATGCTGGTGTCAGTCAGCACAGACCTGTATCAGGGGGTCTGAGGATGGTGAGCAGAGTGTTTCTGAGAAGATGGATGGGGTTATTTAAATCGAGGCTTATTCTGATAAGATGATGCAAAGGATTTTTTAAACATGCCTTTCTTGGGGTAGGATCTGTTCCTACCACCATCCATCAGCTAATGTCTTATCTCTTCAGTGACACTTAGCATCTGTAGCACACACTTTTGTTTTATCAAAAATAAACGTTAGCAGCATACTTTTAATTAAATGATGTTTCAGCAGGTGTAAGAAATAATGGAAACTAGATTAATCAGTTGAATGAACCACAGTTCGTTTCCTCGGATAGTTCGCTTTGTTTGGACAGGTGTGAAAGCTCATCTGAATTCTGGTGTAGATCAAACAAGTGAATTCTGGTCCGCCTGAAAACGTGGGTCTCAGTTCGTTTCCTATGCAGTGTGAAAGCTCACCAGACCAAACAAAGGACCAAATCATACTTTGTCCAATTGACGAGCGCCCCTTTCAACCACGTGATGCTGCTCAGAAAGTTCAGTGCACTTTAAGAAATCACAGTGTGAAAGCAGAACTGAAACAAGTGACAAATGCAACAATATTGCAACTTTCAGCTCCGCAATCAAACCGGAGTCCGCTTGGTCAGGTGTGAAAACGACCTTAATCGTTGGGACTGGGGAGGGTAATTCAGAAGCATCCAGTGGGATTTGGTCCAATTGATTTTACAGCCAGATACAAGATTAACTCTCTGAGTGCCATTCACGTCTCAAGACGTTTTATAAAACCCAAACATTCACACTGACGCTGAGATCTTCCTCTCTTCAACGGCCAATAACTGAAAATGGCTGGCACTCAATGAGTTAAATCCTTAAGAAACTTGCAATATAGGGAACAGAAATAAGAACATAATTTACATAAACATCTGAAAACACATGTAACTACAGAGGTGTTTGAATTATTTTGTTATTAATATTAATTACTAAGATTAATGTGATGATCCTCTCAGATGTTTTAGGCAAGACATTCAAATAAATGGAGAAATTGCTGAGTTAAGGGATATTTTGTATCATCTTTCCCTCATTAAACAAGCATAAATGTGACATTCTGGCCAAAAAAATCTAATGCCCCCTTCAGCATTCTAGAGTCTGTCAGATTTGTTATTGAGCGTTTCACAAGCCATGCAATCATCCGTTAATGGAAAGCCTGTGTGGAAAGCACATTGTAGAGGCCATACACTATGTCCCCAGTTACATCTGTGGGTTATTGACTAGAGCCACGGACAACGTGCGATCAATAATTAGCACTACAGCCATTGATCCTTCGCCTCGTTCCTGAAAAGGTTACAGAAATGGAGTCCAAGGCATCTGGAAAGGCAATTTCAATGAATGTCATACTCTTTTGTGAGTCGTCTTCACATTTCTCAACCTTTTTTTTCTCGATGAACAGTCATAATGGCTCTCTGTAAGGTCAGTGCATTCAAACACCTTTAACACAGTACTGATGAGAAGTCTTGTCGTGAATGTGTTTCTATCTTTTGACTGAGACAGAGTTTCATGGGACAAATGGCACAAGAACACTGGCATGAAATGAATGATTGCCAAATTCGAAGGTTAAGTATGACACATCACCTCGCCGTTCCTCATCTGTGTCGAGGTGAGCGTTTGCGATCCTCGACTGCATAATGAGCGTGTTGCCTATTGTTTGTCACATGGTTGGAAGCCTACCTGAGATGTGAATAGCACTTCCTTGTCACTGGACATCAGAAAACGGCCCACTCGCCAGAAACAAAGAAGACGCACATGTTGCAACTCCACAGTACATGCCCTCCTCTGCCTAATGCATATTCAGCACATGCAGAGCGGAGAGCAGCTGTAATGTAGTCTGGCACATTCTCCCTCTAACAAACGGAACACGTACATACAGTTCTGCCACAGCATAAAAGCATTTTGCTGTATCTGAGATGCAATATGTGTGTTTATCATCTGCATTCAGGGCTGAGGCAGTGTGTCGGACCAGCCCTGCTGACAGCGTTTTGATGTTGGGGTCATACAAGAATTATGAACTCAGACATGAAAGCTAGAGTGCTTCGGGTTGGGAGCAGGCACTCTTAATTTAGTCTCACGTCTGTAAAAATGTCATTGTCGTTTCTGCCGTTTTTTTGATCTGGAACAGAGCCCTCTCTAAACACTCCCTGTCACACTGGGTTATCCGGTCGACTTTTGGTCTAGCAGGTGCAGCTTTCTTGAGAAACACTCAGAAACAGCTTCATTCTGTGAGGTCTTTCTGCTGTCTTGACAAAGCACTGTGGAGTTGTCATTAAAAGCTCATGCACAGCAGTTGCATACGATAAGACATGTCTGGCTCACACAGATCACAGATTACCAGCTCAGCTAGACTTTTTTATATATGAAATAGTACAAATTATAAGGGGTTTTTTTTTTCAGTTACTGTACATGTTTTTGCCATAACTAATCATCAGACTAGGTGCTGGTGGGGCGCTGGGCCGGCCTGCTGTGCACCGGGCCACTGCACTGGTCTTGGTTTTATCGGCTGTGTCGGTGACTGTTGCTCTGGAGCCCTGGGCCGGTTCTTCTGTGTGTGGCAATGGTGCGGCCCCGGGATGTCACTCTCGGGGTGCTGGGGTGATCTGGGGGGGTTCGTACTGCTGTTGTTGGGCCCGGGATGACTGCCCTATCCTTAGGTGGAGGTTTTAAGCATTCCGGGTCCACCACACCCGCACCTATCAAAACTCGATACGAAAGTTAACTCCGCCCACCGGTCTCTGACTCAGTAGAGGTTGCTGGGTTAGTGTATGTGGCTCTCACTATGCTCTCCATCTTCTTCCTCAAATCTCCTAAGACATTGATGATCCAGACTTTCCTCGAGAGACTGATGAGAACCTGGGGTTCTGGGATAACTCTTGAGAGGGATAGAATTAAGGAGCACAAATAAATCCGCTGCACTTTCTCCTCAGGACACTGTGTATTTGTCACGTGTTGCTTGTCCATGTTGTAGGTTCCATGTTTCACTGTGGTGTGCACAGCCCTCTATGGCGCAAAGCAGGACAATCAAACTTACTAAAATATAATAGGCTCGTCTGCCAAGAGGGCAGGTGACGGTCACAATCACTATAAAAATAAATTGCATAAAACTCTAGCAGTGACAAACGTCATGTATGTTGTTACTCAAGCACAAATGCAGACAAAACAAGTAAAAAAAAATTAGCGACCTACTGTATGTGTGTTAGACAAAAGTAGACCGTTCAGGTAACAGTTAGCTTATGCTAGTCATTATATATGTCTAATGGAGAAAAAATCTAGAATTAAAATAGCAATAATAATATATTTGAAAAATAAATAGCAGTAAATAGGTCTGAGCCAAACACAGGGTTAATAGATTTGTTAAATGCTGAATATTTGTGTGTCTATTTCACATTGTGTCGTTTCATCTGAGTCTTCTTCCAACCTAGTGTAAACACGCTGGCAGTTAATTTCCACCCGCTGGTCTGTGGTCTTTGCCCCGTCTGTTTAATTATAAATGCTGTTATACAACAACTCACATACCAAGATTGAAATCGATCAGATAAACGGTTCTCATGATATGTGAATAACAATGAGTGGCTTTTCACATAATGAGTAATATAATACTATTCTTTATACTAATTAATGACCATGCTTAATTGGTGGTGAACAGAAACTCCACCGAACACCTTCAGTACACCTTGAGATACAATTCCTCCAAGGGTTTATTTATAATTTGTTACGTTCGTAATTTTTTTCCTATTGAAATATCAATTAGACATGCTACGTTTTATAATGCAATTCAGTTACTCATTTACTTCTTTCATTGGACTCAGAAAACACGAAATTACACCTTCATTGTAATAAAACGTGAACACTCTCTGACCTTGTCCTTCTGTGCCGCTTTCAAGCCCTTCAGCATTCTGTGTCTCAGAACGCAAAGCATACCGACCTAACGGTCGACATTACACAAGTTCCTTTACGCACCCATGTGAGCTCATCCATGTCAATAAAGCAGCCAGAACATTGAGGTCATCAGGTGGGTTGGGTCCAGGCTCAAAACTAAAGGGGTCTGAGCATTTGCAGTGGCTGCCCCTAAATTATGGAGCAGCCTACTCGTAAATATTAGATCTGCCCAGACTCCCAAGATGTTTAAATCATTACTGAAAACCAATTGCTTCTCACTGGCTAATAAATAAGATGAGCTACATATTGCATTTATATCAACTATTAGTTTGTGCTGATTGTACATTTTATTTTGTTTTATCTTTTTTAATTAAATGTTTTATGTTTTATGGGATTTAATATGGTACTTTCTATTTTCTTGCTATATGTCTTTGTTTTATCAATTTTTTAATTGTACAGTACTTTGGTTAACGCTCAGGCATTTAAACATGCTTTATAAATACATTTAACCTACACATCCGTGTTAATGTTTAAGTCTGGTCTTTATTTCATTCCATTTGACCTCTGAGGAAGCAGGCCAATGGAAGTCAGTGAACACTCTAAATATACAATGGAAAAAAAACATGAAAATGTAAAGAAATAGCAATATTTAAAAGACAATGATGAGGCTTCTGAAGCATCAGAGAACATAATGAAGGTCAGGGCGGGTTGCATCTGCTTGGGCCCTGGCAGACTCAGGTGTTGGAGGTCTGAGCAGCTGTTCCAGGGCCAGCTTCATATGCAGCAGCATTGTATAGCTGGGACTCTCCAGCTGAGCCAAGGCCTGTTGTCTGTGCCACATTTTATATCTCAGAGAGTAATTAATAAGACACTATTAATAACAATGGGAGCTATACGGTATAATTTTTTTCTTCACTGCTCCCTTTTGACGTAGCCCAGACCTGCTCACAGTGGTTATTAAGCCAAATAGCTTTCACAGAACCAGCGGGATGAAGACGTGGATTTAATTTTGTTGACTGTGCTAATCTAACCTCCTTATGAGGCGCGATATAGCAATAAATGGAATGGTAAAGTTAAATCTATATGCAGTGATCTCCGTAAAACTGTGGGGGTTACACTGAAACCATCTGTGATAGGAGACTCTCACTCAACCAGGGTTTCTGTCCCCAGCTGACAGATGACAGGGATCATTTTGTACGACACACCAGCTGTTGCTGGCATGCACACAGTCTGAATAAGGCACCGGTGTGTGTCGTCACTCTGATTTGCATGTTGGCAACACTTTATTCTGTGCCACCTCGATGTGGAGAAAAAGACTCTTTACTCAGACAAATACAGTTACCATCTAAACTATACTTCTGCGTCATTTCTCCAAGTAAATCCATTTGTACAGTTTCCTGTAAAAGGTAAAGCAAGGTGGTAGAGCTGTGGGCCGTTCATGCTCATCTCTCCTATCTAATAAATGCAAGGTTCCCAAAAAAATACTTCAAGACAAGAAGTAGCACACTTGCCACTAGATCCAAATAAAGCCACTGGGCCAAGTACTTACCTACCTGGATTCTTGCATCACGCTGGATCATCATCAGGAGCCAGAGAACTAATTAAGGCTAATGAGACCCTCGGTCAAACAATAATTATGCATTCCTTAGGGATGATGTGCTCACCTCTTTATTTTTATTTTGCTGATCAAGCAGCCTGCCCACATTAGAGAGGCGTACAGCCAGATGATTCCCAACCTTTGTACCAACTGCTGCCGAAAATCAGGGGACTGAAAAAAATGTGCCACTCTTACCCGACAATCTCATTGGTGGGGGCGAGCCTGTGGATTGTAGCAACCCACTCCACCAGAGCCCTAGTGGGTCAGCTTCAGTGTGATTAATGATCTCTTTCCTCTGGACTGTAAGAAGCTAACCACGGAGGGGGGGGGGGGGGGGGTCATCGTTCTCATTTGTATCTTTGAACACAGATGGAGTAGAAACCTTTGAGCAGGTCATGCAGGGGACTCAGCATGCCATGGTTTGGTTAGAGCCCTGGCTCGACACTCCCTGCCCTCTTTGTGCTTGTGTGTGTGTGTGTCATGTGCAGTGGCATACTCTTATTTTGAAAGGGTGTTGCAAAAACGTTCTTGAATAGGAATCAGCAGAGATTCATCTTCAATGAATGCATAAAACATCCGAGTAATGTCTGTTTAGGTGAGAGAGAAAAACAAACAGATACAATTAAATCTAAGGTTGTTTACTCATTAAACTAAAATTAACAGCACATGAATAATTGACCCATGAAAATGATACCATAATCAGTTTTAATTTCAAATTTTAATTTGGTGTAATTTAACACAATATAATACCAATTCATTCAAAGTGAATTAATATAATAATATCACAAGATTATTATATGGATTTTTGTTCATTCCATTTACTACGTTTTTTTTCCCCAAACATATTTTCAAGCAGCATTAAAATCTCTCACACAAAATAAGAAATAAAATAACACAATAGGCACTCAAAAATTTACAGAAATCTTTTGTTTATGATAAATACTGTGAGAAAGATTCAAGGGTTGGCTTTTAGTTCCAATTTTATTTTTATTCAACAAGTTGTAAATGGTGTATATTACTTCCAGCATAGACATGTCTTTACACTCCCACTCAGCGTTCATGAATGCATATATAATATATTCCTTCAATAATAACCTGCAGGCTGGGCGCTGGAAACTCACAATATTCCACTTAGAAACATTTTTAATTTGCTCTAATGTCACAAAATGTTCAAGGCAGGTCTGCGGCAGAAAAAACTCTCATTAAGCCTTTTTTAGCCATGAAAAAGGTAAGTATTCTATCAAAGGTTTTGGATTCCAAAAGTAGAATCTCTTGTTGTTGCTCTCTTTTCTCTTCCATGTTCCCTTCCGATGTGTCAATAACCACTATGCCCTTTACAGATGGCAAATATCAACATCAGGTTCAGGTGAGTCGCTGCATTTGACCTTTGCTGATTCATGAAGAATAAGTCGTCTATTTTACAGTTTTTAACTGAATGAGCCTGACTAAGACCTGCGGTTTTTCAGCTTCACTCCTTAAGGATTAGTACGCTGTGACTCATGAAATAGCATCCCTGCAACGCGAAATAATGGTGACCAAAATGACAAAGGCAGGGATTATAAAATATATAACCGACAGTAGAGTTTAAATGAATATGGATTTAAAAATGGGTCCTAATCTGGTAGATGGATTCCTTTATGTCCTGACAGCGATTTATCCTGGTATGTCTTCATTTGGTTGGCGGAGAAGGCGATCATTGAATTTAAATGTCATTGACAGTTGCCAAGTGCCGGTACAACATTTTACAAATGTGGATAACAGGAAATGAGCGTGGGCAGAGAGAGCGGGAGAGCAAGCAATAACTGGCTGCCCACTATGCTGGCACTGTGAAACCAAATCAGTAAGCTGGCCTTGGGCTACGCAGCAGTGCCATTGCCATGGTGAGCAGATTATCTGTGTACAAAATACCACAATCTCCACTCTCATAACTTTATTCCCACCATGGTTGTTTTAGAAGGTAAGGTTTAATTGCATCATTTCTAGTTCTCCGCCCTGTTGTACGTATAGCTTATTTTTTGTCATCTGAAGCAAACCATTTAGCTTTGGCGTTGATTTTAGTTTGAAAGTAAGGCCACGTGAGAAGATGAAATAAATGGATGGTTGCACTACTTGGAATGCTAACTGTAGACTGTTGATAGCTGTTTCAATGATTTGTGTGGCTGTTGTTGGGGAGGACAATGCAAAGGACAGCCTGAAGTGGAGAAAGTTGATTCGCTACGTCAACCCATCAAGGGACAAGCCGAAAGTACAGAAGTTAGTCGTAGTAAATTGATTTTCCATCTGATATTCCCAGACTGTAAGTCTTTCAGAGACAGTTGGAGATGGTTTCTGTGGTTTTTGGTTTTTCTGTGAGGAACAGAAGTTTGTAATTGCATCTTCCTTACTCAAACAACTGGAATAATGCAAAGGGGCATTTCAACTACTAAATTTTACTCAAAGTAATTATTCATGATCTGATCAGTTGCTGCATGAATGAATGTTAAATGCACTTGAATATCTTTAAAGTCTGAATCCATTAATCAACAAACTGTAAATTATGTATCTGCTGCATTCCAAGGACCCATTGAATAAATCAGTTCTTGATAATGTGTTTGATTGCAACACTGCTTTGTCAACTGGATTTTAAAGTTAAGATGATATTTTTATTCAATTGTGTGTTGTCATTAGAAGATGCCATTATAGTCAGACAATTTCAGAATCAAAATGTATTTTGAAACATGCAGCATTCATGGATTTATATAGCCAAGTTAGATACAAGTTTAACATTTGCAGGAACTCGTTACATTGGCGGATACATATTTACATTATTCAGGGCTGGGTGTCTAATGTGACCACACTGACAGAAATGCTGTTTTGTTGGGGAAGGAGAAGGTGTGCTCAATGAACATTCTGTCTGACAGTCAGATGGAAAGAGACTCCAGGACAGCATTTAATTGGCTTGTCGCAGCCATGGCTTACTCTGGGACATTAGGGAACACACATCCCGGGGAGAAATTGCCTTTGTTTGGTATGAGATTACAACACATTAGGTAGTGAGAAAAAAAAACACAGTGCAATGTGAACTCTCTTGCCTTAATTTCTTAGAGTGGTGAAATGTGTGTGGCCTTAAATTATTTAATTATTTTACAGTTTTGTTCTAGAGTTTAATAGTTCAATCGAGCTTTTTTTCTTTTTTTACATATAATTACATATTATTTGGGTTAATTGTAAGCAATTTTGCTACATTGTTTTTAATTGTCTAGCATCATAATCAGGTCAAAATAATATTCAGTCAGTACTTTCAATTATGACCAAATAGATGCAAAATAGCTTCTCATCCAAATCAAGTATACTTTATATTTAATTCTAATCAGCTAGTACCAGCTTGCTAATTTGCCAAATCAAGATATTGCTTAAGTTTGTGTGATCAGTCCTTCTTTCATTCATTCTGTGCATGTTATTCTGCTGACACTCGACTCTGACACCAGGCAGAATTGTAAATACAGATGAGGTTCTTATTTCCAATCGAGCAAAAACAAGATACAATGTTGTTTTCATTTCCCTCTTGTTGATCTGAAGGAGTAACCTTGTTTTTTGTTTAAATGTGTGAGGTCTTAATTCAGAGAGCCAATAATGTTTCTGAATGGCAACCTTATTATAATCATCAATTTCATCTTCAAAGTCTGTTTTTGTGGGCTCATTCGGCGTGCCTGATGAAGTTCCCAATCAATATGCAGATTAAGAGCACATCAATTTGTTTTGACTCTTCTGCCATCATTTCTTCCACACAAAGCAATCTCACTGAAATGTTAGCGCGGCGATGCCAACGCTAAAGATTTATATACGTACTCTGTGCAGTACAGAGAGTGACAGATGGTTGTTGTGCAGTGAAACTTTAAATGGATGTTGTAGATTATATTTTTCTTTATGATTTGCCACCTTGGGCATGGTGGCGTTGTAGGTACCCCTGCATGTGCTCCCCGTATTTGGGGTGTCTCGCACCCGTAGCAAGCTGGGATGGGCTCCAGCAACTCCCGTGACCCACAAAGCGGAAAAGATGAATGACTGAATGCATTCAAACTGTAATAACATCCATTCAAGCTGATATTGGCTGATGACACCATGTAACATAATCTGCAACTGCAGAATATAAGAAACAATAATTTACAGAATATAGATGTCATGTATCTGTTAGAGGTAATTGAGAAACTAGATTATAGATCACTTCACTTCACTTCACTTTCATTGATTTGCCCCTCGGAGGGCAATTTGTTTTACAGCAGTTCCACACACTTTCCAAAACATTTAAGGGACATGTAAGACAAGAGTTGAGCAGCATCGTTGTAAAGGCATATAGTGTACATGATAAAAACAGTGCAAACAGGTTACTTCCATACATAAACACAGGCAGGGTCACCTCCTTTCTGTGGCATTCAAGGCCCTGATGGAGAGTGGGACAAAAGAGAACTTATATCTATTTTTAGTAACCAGGGGGAGTGGCACTCGAACACCCGATGGAAGCAGCTTATATTCTGGATTCAGTGGATGATTTTTGTCCCTGCGAATCGACTTGGCTTTATTCAGCAGGTGAAGCTGGAAAACTTCATCCAGACTGCTGACGTTCACCCCGGCAACCTTTGACGCCACACAGACAATTTTCCTCAGGCAGTTTTTGTCCTTGATGGCGAGGTTACCATACCAACAGATGGCAGAGATATTATTGACATTTATTTTTCTTCATTGTTACTGATGATATTATAGTGAAATAAATATCAATTAGCTCTGAAATATTAATATCCTTCTGGAGACGACATTCTGGAAGTACTTTGCTGAACACTGCAAAAACAATCATATCTTTAGAATTTCAAGTGAAATGGAAGTAAGTTGATTTTTCACTTATGAGACTTGTGGTTTTCTTTGTTCTTTGAACACTCCATGGCTCCTCTAAATCCCTGCACTCGCCCTAACTCTCTGTGCCATAGATCACACCCCTCCTTTTCAGGCCAATTTGGTTCTCTGTGCATGTAGGTTGAAATATTATGGTAAAGACCACTGGCTCAGCAAACATTACCAAGAGACAGATGAAAGTGCTTCACTTTCAGGGCTTCTCATCACCCATATACTACTACTTGGATTTACTTTCTGTCGAGTGGCTGCCCTTGTGCTGTACCAGTTCATTACACCTGAGTCAAAAATGGCTCCCAATGCACTCATAGGTACCATGTTGCATAATCGCAAAGCTTCACGTATCTAATGAAGAGCAAATATGATTTCACAATATTCACTGCTTAACAAATTTCACAGGCTCAGCTCAGCCAATGTGAAAACAATCCACAAACATTTTACTGCCAGCTTGCCCAAGTCTCATTGTCTGTTTTGGAGAATTTTGGCACAGCAAGCAAGGCAACCAAATGCACAGCAGCTCTTTCAGTAAGCAGGACGTTTGCATAAAGGCTGAGTCATGTAAAATATTATGTCATGTGAGTACAAAGTAGACCCTTAACAAGCGCTGGTTTATTGATGTCGAGATTTTCTGAGGTCAGGAACTCCTGACAACAAAAGAGAAATTCATGACGGGTTTAAGGGAAAAATACACTGCAATAGTGCCTGGATGTCAAAAAAGCTGCAATGTAAACACTTCTGTTTTATCAAATGTTCATAATGTCAGTATTCTCTGCCTTTTGTCCATCCCTTGGATGAGAAGTTGGAAAAAGATAAATCCCTGTGGAGCACCAGTGCAGATGGTTGGTGATCCACTGATAACCTTCTTTGTAATGTAAAATGAATTAGGCCTGCCACAAGTTAACTGCTGCAAGCTGAGTAGCATCAAACCTACTTCTTTTACATCCCAGCGAACCCAGTTTCACCTACATGAATGTTAAATTATGCAAGTCACTTTTTTCTTTAAAAACAAAGACACCATGACACATCAATATATAGTCACTGAATTAACTGGACTGGATGGATGCAATTAATTTACTGAGATTACATATCTATCTAAAAACTATCCCTAATCTAATTCTTTTAAACTACACAAACAAATGCTTCCCAAAAATGCTTTTGTTTTAGTTTTGTTTTCAAGTGCAATTTTGGTTTTACAAATGCAAAAGCGCATGAAAAACAAACACAGTTTTTGTTAATATTGAGATTTCCTTCCAAAAGAAAATGAATCTACTACTAGTTTAGTCCAGATGGAGAGCTTTTGTCACACTTCCTGTTTATTTGTGATACAAACCAGTGCTTTGTTGGCTCAACTGTCCAACCCACTCACTACGGGAATGAATCACGATTCTTATTTTAAACCAGAACAATGACTGTACGATCAAGACGTGTTGGCTCCCGTTATACGTTGTCTTCCGTGTGAATTTACCGGCAGGGAGTTGGCGCGGATGCTTTCCATTTATAAGATCACTCAGTCTTGCAGACTCTGCAGGAAGACACATTGTGTTTACTACCTGAAGCTTTGTGACGCCATGACGCTATCAGAGAACAGGCAGCATGCAACCAAGCCTATAGCTCATAGTGTGAAGTTCCTTTACAGTATTTTTTACAGGTTTCACTCAGTCACTTTTCATGTTAAAGCTTCTCTCAACAAATTCTTAACATCAATAATCTCCTCAATACAAGTGTTGTAGAGGTTGATTCATTATGCAGAAAGTCTACATCAATTACAATTGCAGATTACAGGGTTTTTTCTCACCTTGCTGCGCTTTGGGTCTTCTGGCAAAAAAGACACGGAAATGCAGAATGTCATATGCAATAGTCTATGGAACAGCATGAACACACCAATTAAGCATTTATTGCATTGCAGCTGCCTGGCAATTACTTAATGTTGCCTTGTTTGCACTTTATGTGTAAGGAGTCTAAACACAAAGAGTAAAAACCAATCGTTTTCAACACTCGGGGATCAATTAGGTATCTTACCGTGAGTAATAAGTCCCTGAGTTGTATATAATTTGCCATGTGTTCAAAATGTCAACACCCATCCTCTTTGTTAGTTTATAATGAGAGGTTTGTGCAAGAGAGGGAAAGTTTATTTCACAGAAGATTGCTTTTTCTGTGGCAGATAGAATATGGCAATAAATCACTTCTTGTGGTTTCAACAAAGCTTCGCACATTTAAGTCAGTTTGTGTTAATAATAAATTGTTGTGTTTGTCTGCTTGTTTGATTTATCTGAGACTGATTCTTAAGTGTTGTGTCCTTGGATGTCACGTAATGTTCCTTTTCCCTGTTTGGCCGGTGGGGGTGCATTGATTTGTTAGGGTTTGGGGTTATGATTATGGTTGGGGATTAGTGTTGGGTTTACTAATTTGAGCAAACAGGAACATTGAACACATCATTGCTGCTGATGAGTCAGAGATGACATGGCGAGCATGCTCAATATTTTCTAGATCTTAATTATTAGGTTACGGTTAGGTTCAACGTTATTGTCATTACATGTGTTCAAGTACAAGATAACAAAATGCAGATTAGGATCTAACCAGAAGCGCAATGACTAGATAGAAGTATACAAGATAAAAAAGATTTACAGTTGTTATGTTCACAGATTTGGTGCTATGAACATTCTAAACACCAACACCAACACTAGAGGTTACATGTCGACAGGGGC
Source organism: Brachionichthys hirsutus (assembly GCF_040956055.1). Lineage (NCBI taxonomy): Eukaryota > Metazoa > Chordata > Actinopteri > Lophiiformes > Brachionichthyidae > Brachionichthys > Brachionichthys hirsutus. Next base: position 349,082 of record NW_027180349.1, read on the forward strand.
GTCGTTGACGTATATGCATCCAATGATTCTTTCTCATATCACTTACTGCTTAACAACCTGGTCGCAGGCCAGTCCCACTACTCTAATACATCTACAGTCTCTGTACAAACAAACACTTAAAATACTGGACAAAAAACCAGCACATTTTCATCACTGCCCGATATTACATAAATACAAATTGTTAAACTGGGAAAATTTGATTAAATATATAAATTCATGTCTGATGTATAAAATTATTAATGGTTTAACATCTCCTCCGCTCGGACAGTTTGTGGATGTAAGAACTGCCACACATCAAATCTCTAGAGGTGCTGCAAGAGGGGACTGTGTTATCCCACTAAGGAAAAGCACATTTGGTCAATCTGCCTTTTCCTTTAAAGCTGCACATGAGTGGAATTCTATCCCAGTGATGGTCAGAAATCTAGAGACCTGTAATGCATTTAAATTTAAACTTAAGGAATGGCTCATTACACACAGTTCTGTCACCACTGAAAGAAACTGCTTTTTTATTTGTTGTTGTTTACTGTCACCTGTTGTTTTATGGTTTTAGTTGTTTTATAAATTGTAAGTTAATAGACATTATGTTTTACAGTTACTTAAAATTGTTTTATAGTTTTTAATTATGTGGTTATTTTATATCTGTATTTTTATTTCATTTGGGGGCCTTGGATTCTATGTCCAGGGGCAACAGATGTAAAATAGCATTTTGGCTAATTCTGGCACATTTACAGAAATGGTTATTAATGTGCGCTGTCCCTGTTAAATAAACAAATAAATAAATAAATAAAATAAACACATGATGAATGGGTTTCTATGGATGGACATAATATACAGATTGTTTAGACAAATACAGATTTAGAAACACATACATGTTATCTTATATATAATATAATATATAACATCTTCTATTACATACAATTAGCTCAAATACAACAATATGTACATTATTAAGCATTTTCAGCACCAGGTTTCTAGTGGTTGAAAAACGCTCATAAGTACAGCGTCATTCTACACGGTATGAGTTGCTGCTTCACATAGACTCCAACAACACATTAACCGTGCAGGTGATGACAGATTCACACCCTAAGGGCACACTCACAGCACGGCGCTGACACACGCAAGTACATCTGGCAAATACTAACAATTAGATTGTTCCTGGTGTTTTCCTGAATATTCCATCATTACTGAAAACACATGAAATCCTTTATTAAATACATATATAATTGACTTTTATTAAAAGATGCTGTTTCCTACTGACTGGTGAAGTCAATACATTTTTTGATATTTTGGGTGGGCTGGGCTTATTGACATTTAAATCTAATGAGTGATCAAATCACCGTCAAATTTGATCCCCAATCACACAGTCCTGATGAAACAGACGAGCTGAATGTTGAGTGTTGAACTCAGATGTTAAGAATCAGGATGTGTTTCCACTAAAATGTCAAGTCAAAAGTTTACCATTTATTTTATGAAGTCAAAAATGCATGGATTGTAATGTTGGTTGACAGTTCATCACTATGTGAACAATGATGGATGGTGTGAAAGCGACAGCAATGACAAGTAAGAATGGGACAGACAAGTTATTTCATTTACCAAATAAATGATTGAGGCTACTTTTTATTTTTATTTTTTGGGGGGAGTTAAGACATTTTTAACCAGCAATGATAGATTATTCAGCACTGTGTGTTTGTCAAATTGTTTGTTAAAAGCTTAAACGGTGAAGATGTTCTTGCATTTTTACGCAGAACACACAGCCAAATACGAAATAAAATAGCATTGTGTTCATTTTCACAAGCACATGTGAACTCACTCTGATTTGCAGACTCGCCTAGCAACACTTTAATTAGTTTGTTCAAACAGAAATTCATTGTCATCATGCGAGCCGAGATCAGCCTGAAACCTGCCACAATCCTGCGCAAGAGGGTGAAAACAAATGCTTGGAATGGAAATTCCCTTGGGATCCAAGTAGCCACTTGGATGAGAGGCAAAACACCTTCAAGCTTTTCCTACGAGTCCAATCTTGTTTCAAGGCTGATAACGTGTCACAAGATTATGCAGCCGCTGATCCCGAGTCAGCAAAACAGTTTTTGCAACAGTTTTTATACTAAATTTGATTGACCCTATTAGCAATTATCAAGATGTTTGTCAAATAACCGGTACAAGCCCCTCTAAGAATAATCAGTCAGACGATTCAATGTGAGTGAAGGGTCATGGCTTCAGCAATATCTTGCCCAGTAATTCAGATTCATTCATTGATTGATTTTCACAACCGCTTTTATCCTTCACCGAGTCGCGGGCATGCCTGCCTTCCTGGAGCCTATCCCAGCAGTCTATGGGTGAGAGGCAGGGTACACCCTGGACAAGCCGCCAGTTCATCGCAAGTAATTCAGATTCTTCCTCAAAAAAATAAGAAAGCAGTGCAACTGGTGATCCTTTGTCCAGCATCACACACTTTATATTACAGCACCATCAACAGAAGTGGTGTAATGAATGTACTTATGTCTTATTCTCCTCTCTTTGGTTGCTTACCCTCAAACAGCACTCCCTCTCAGACCACACCTTAATAAGGCAATGGAGTCTTTGGCAGGATCAGTACATTTGGGGAATCCACTGAGACACCAGTGATTGAGTGCTACTGCCAGCTTTAAAAAAAAACTGGTTTTGAGTGATGGCTGATGGGTAACCAATTTGATGAAAGGCGTTGTTTGACTTGCTGTTTGAGCTTCTTTTTTTTTTTTTTTTAAGAAATGAATTGTGAATTGCTGTGGGTGGTTGGAGGCCATTTGTTCCCAAAGGGCAAAATTGCAATTGGGCGTTGTTTCTTCAAGGTTTTGAGGACAAACCGAGTTGTGTATGTGAGGCAGGAGTTACTGAAGCATCTAAAGCCCATCTTCATCATGAAAAAAAAAGTGTGTGGGTCAGAGGTGGAACAAATTGTCCATCCGAAGTGTATTTTTTGCTTTAATGTGGGATTGACACAGGATAGAATGGGAGGTGCTGCCTTCAAATGGTCAAAGAACCTTCATGAATATGTAAGAGGGATGAAGGGGACTGGTCCTTTCTAAGTGAATGAAGAAGTGACTTTGAATACACCAAACAGGACCTTGGTCTTCTCTGAGCTCTGATACCATCAGCACAGGATGAGTGGTTTGTTCTGCTCTGGTTATTAGTGCCTGACAATCATGGAAATTACAGCAAATAAAAGGCAACAAACACATATCAACATTAGTTCTGAGTGTATGTCCTTGTACTGAAGTAAGGCAGCAACAATTGCAACAACAATTTAATTCAATGTCAATACGAATGAGCTTGATATTTTATTTTATTTTTTTCCTTTCAACATACTGAATCAAAAGAAAATGTCCGCACTAATGTTTAGGAGGAGCAGTGTGGGGGAACTACTTTACTTTACTTTAAAATGCTGCTGATGTGTTGTTTACCTTGGTTTCCATCTGAATTTGGTATTCACAGCCGTCATTATAAGGATCACAGTCTTGCAAATAAAGCCATCTGAGTTGAGTTCAGTTAAAAATACACATCAACTCTGATTCACTTTTACTTTTCATGGTATGTGTATAAAGATACCAAGAACAATTTAGAACCTTTTGATGATGATCCAGATCTCCATGTGGATGGCGTAAATCCAATTAGGAAGGGAATGAGCTGCTTGGTGGAGGTCTAGCCATCTATCCATCTATCTATCCACGTTTAGGGTCACAGGAGTGGCTGGAACCTATCCCAGCTTACTATGGACGAGAGGCGGGGTACACCTCGGATGCGTCGCCAGCACATTGCAGGGATCTATCTACTATTACCAAGTGATTGGTTTTTCTTCAGAAACTCAATCATTTGGTAGACTTGTGTATGTGTAAGTACAGGCAACCGATCAATTCTTCAGAAACTCAATCATTTGGTAGACTTGTGTATGTGTAAGTACAGGCAACCGATCAATTCTTCAAAACTGCAATAGATGACTTGGTGACATCCTTGGATGTTGGTCAAAGCATTGAACCACAAACATGAGTGGATGAAGAGCCAGTGTTTAGCACTGTTACGTAGATGAGATGAGCAGATTCAGGACAGCAGTGATCAGCAGGAGACAGCCAAAGAAGCCCGTACCCAGCATGCACACATACAAACACAGAGGCAAAAGGAACAGAACAAGCAGACCACATCCTCATCATATAGGCCTTTATAGTGTAAAATCACAAGTGAGGGGTGTCTCCAATGGACATTTTGTGACACACCTCATCCCGCCCCCTCATGCAGACAGAGCGGACTCAGACAAACATTGACCAACATGGAGAAACGCTCATGGAATACAGTCGGAAGCTGACATATTTCCCTGCTGTTTTCTCTGATCCGTTTTTCAAGGATACCAATACTTTGCTGAGGAGCGAAGGATTTGGACCAAATTGGTGGACTTAAGGACTGCCAGAACAATATAACCTTCCCTACAATCATGCCATCATGTCAAGACTGAAATTATATATAACCATTTAATATGCGTTCAGTCATTCACTGTTTGGCTTGGTGAGCAAGTTAGTTTTTTCTGCACCCATTAGGCAAACATTGTATCATATGGTGCTGCTTGCAATGCAGATTATAGATGTCAGAACAAAACACAGCCAGTGGATTCTAGCCTGTTGCCAACACCTATCTTGTGCTGACATTGTCTACACTATTCAGTCTTGGCAATAAAATCCTGCAAATAACAGCGTGTTAAATACAAAACCCATCCAGTGCATCAGACAATTCTTTGTCACTAAAGAAACTGAATGTATGGAAGAGAAAATGGAAAAGCTTTCATGAGCTGGGGATGGGTTGGATCACTTTTGCGTAGCAATCTGTGAGTGTTACATAACATGATTGTTTGTATAAATGTGGCAGGTTATTAAAGAGCGAGCTGGCATCGCTCTTTACAGCAGCCCTGGCGTTAGGCTCGACTAACGACACTGACAGGCTGTGCTGACTCATTTCGCCTCTCCTCTTAGTTCACCGGCTTAATTCTGCAGTAATTCCACTGAAAGCTGGGATGTCACACTCCTGTGCATGTCTTGTTCTCTGTCACTATAGCCTGGCTGCCTTGAAGTTGCTTGCAGTTTCTGTCTCTGTGGTGAGAATGCATGTGGCATGAGTTGATTGTGTGTGTGTGTGTGTGTATGGGGTGGGGTCCATCTGAGTCATGAGCCTGATTGAAATGGAGCAGGAGGTCTCTCTCAGCCCATCGTCTAATGGAGGGAAGCGACGATTGGAGGGATGTAGATCATAACAGTGATGATGGCGCTTTTCCTATGACAGTGCGTGGGGAAACAGGGGTGGACATTGAAAGCCAGTCTATAAAGGCTTCTTTCAAGCTTTTGGCAAAGACCCTCCTTGCCCTCCCAAATGCACCTGCCAGGGCCGAGGGGACTCTTAGAGAACCAAAAAGGGATGCATGGAGAAGAAAAAGAGGCCAAATCTCTGAAAAAGGCAACGAGTGATAGATGGGGGGCTTAGCATGTGGCTGGCATAGCCAGCAGAAGGGGCCATCCTTTGGGTCTTTCAGTCAGTCAGTAAAGCCAGTGAGTGATGTGAACAGTAATTCTAGCAGAGCCAGTTATCGTGCAACTGATTGCTTGCTCTCATATGCATGAGGGAAATATATAGAAGGCAACCATGACCTGAAACACTCATCGTCTTCCAAAAACCCGAGACCATATGCACAGAGCCGAGAGATGTTAGTATGTTAATATGCAGTGCACAAGCCTAAATGACTGGTTATTTTAGCCCGGCTTCACAAGTCATTTTGTCTCAAAGCTTTAGAAATGATAACTCTATAATTAGAAAAAAAAGAAAAAAAATCTGAAAGGATTTTGTCTGAAATATAAATGCAGAGAAACTGCAGCTTTGGAGCTTAGGTAGTAAAATCATTCACACATTTTGTGCATTAATGGTAAGTTAAGTATTAAAAAGTGAAAAAGAAATCTATTTTATTCCTTTAAATAAACGACAAAACGAATACAACAATATTTTATCACAGTTCCGTCCGGTATGATGTATGATGAGTTTTCCAATAAATGCAGGACAGAATAAAAATGCTTTGAATCATCCATCCAGGAAGGCGACGCCTAAATAAGATGCCCGAGACACCTCATCTCGTTGCTCTCAACGCGAGCAGCGGCTCTACTCCACGCTCCTCCTGGATGAAGGAGCTTCTCATCCTGTCTCTAAAGGAGAGCCCAGCCACCCTATGGAGGAAGGTCGTTTCAGCCACTTGTACCCGCGACCTTATTCTTTCAGTCACTACCCAAAGCTCTGAGCTTTCGTCTCAGCTCCCTCGTCTCCATGAGGGTGAAGAGAGCACAGACACAGGGATGCACGCAAGCATGTGTACACACATCTTGTGCACGTTTGCCCGGCTTGACGTTAAGCCGAGAGCTATTTCTTCCAAACGCATTTCAGTAGGTGATTACAGACCTACGCAAACTACGCAGGATTGACTGAAAGGTTTCTTTTGCTGTTTTTGGGGTTAAGGACCCAAAATCACCATGATAGTGTAGAAACATGGGAAAAGTGAGTTTGTCACAATATGGGACCTTTAACCCTTATGTTATGTTAAGGGTCAATTTGACCCATTTCAGTTTTCGTGTTGACAAAAGTACTGGTTATCCTTTCTTTTTCGTCATACAATTTTGTGACTTTTCCTCATCTTGGGTCATGAACTGGACACATTGATGTGTAGTACAATGTCTGTGCAGAGTTTGTATACAAATATGATGTTGGGGTCATTTTGACCCAGACACTTTAATGTGGGTAAGAAGCTGTTCAGATCCAAAATAAATATTGATGTCTTTGATGTTCTTTATTTAGATTGCCCAATTATTTGTATTTTGACTGCCTCTGAATAGCTATTTCGACACAGAGACCCAGGTGTGAGTAGAGGAGGAACTTTTTCTCCCTTGTCCTTGTCACTGTTCTTATGTCATCTCTTTGACAAACACACCAAAAATGAGCTCCAGAAGGTTTACAGTTGATGCTACTTTGGCTTTAGTGATGCAGAGGAAGAGATTTCAGAGACCGAGGACAATGTTATTGATGATCCAGATTGTCAATTTTCCTCCAATGAGGAGGATTCAGAGGACGAGTCTGACATTGTCTCTCCATCAGATGAAAACCAAGGAATGTAGCAATCATCATCCACAGAAGGGACATGCATCTAAAGATGGTAATATAAAATGGTCAACAGCACCACACCAAAGCCGAGGGAGACTGTCATCAAAATGACTCCCGGTCCTACAAGATTTCCTGTCACACAAGTTGATGATATTCAATCAGCATTTCAGCTCTTCATATCCCGACCAATAGAGAAGATTATACTGGACATGACCAATTTGGAGGGAAGGCGTGTATTTCAAGACAAATGGAAGCCACTGGATCAGACTGACTTGCATGCTTACATCTGAATTCTGGTATTAGCTGGAGTCTACAGGTCAAAGGGAGAAGCAACTGCAAGTCTGTGGAATGAAGAGAATGGAAGGCCAATCTTTCGAGCAACAATGTCTCTGGAGACATTTCACATGATATCTCGTGTGATCCGATTTGACAACCGCGACACCAGAGCTGTTGGACGTTGAAAATCTGAGGAAATGGAGCAAGTCAAATGAAAAAAAAACAGTATTCATGAAGAGGGAAAAACTTTAAATAGTTCTTAAATATAGTGTTGGAATTAAAAATATATTGTATGTCTCTTTTCTAAATGTTCATATCATCTAAAATGAAGATGTTATTGGTTTAACCTGTTTTTTTTTTACTGTTTTGAGTGAATTTACACAGTGTGGGTCAAAATGATCCTAACATAAACAACGTAATTATTTTTCAACATAAAACATGGGTTAAGGTCATGTTGTTACTATTTATATTCAACCTGAGGCCAATCTAGGATCTATGTGTTGCTTAGCTATATATATAGCTCTATTTTTTTGATATTATTTTCTGTACATGCACTGGTTAATGTTCTACTCATGCTTTACATTTTATCTGAATCTGAAGAATGACAGAGACAGCAATCATATCATTGTGCAACCCTGTGTCTACAATGCAACAACAACAGCAACACCAAAAATCAGCCTCACTTCTTAAATAGTTGATTTACGTCTTTTATTAGAGCAGATGAGTGTTTTTTACACTTTCAGTTATACAAACCATAATAATCATGTTACGGGTTGCTCTATGGCGTGTTCCTGAAGGTGCATCACGGTTGACCTAAATAATGAAGATGATGAATAGGTGGACACACAGGTTCAGAGTAATCACACCACACACCTGACTTCTCTGAGCTCTCTGGGTTCAAAGCTCTCGTCCAGTGTGTGTGTGAGTGAGTGAGAGAAAGAGAGAATGCGTGTGTGCGTGTGTAGGTGTGTGTGTGTGTGCACACCTCCACCCCCAACATTCACCTGTGCCTCTGACATTTTCACACACAAGTAGACACACCCCACCTTTCTCTTCTCATCTTCCCTGCTCGTGATCCCTGGTGCCTTCTCCAAAAAGTAAAGAGCTATTCTCAGAGCAAGGTAACAATCAACATGGCTAAGATTGTTAGCCTCAGCTTTCCCCGCAGGCCAGGCGCAGAAAATAACTTTCCCTTTTCCCTGGCATCTGCAGATACTGGATAAATGAAGACATACAGCCCCCAGGTCCAGTGGCCTGCTCAAGGTAACCTTTGCTGTCAGCACACATTTGCTAATGCTGCCTATTGTGGGGGGGGGCAATGAGAGAACAGAAAATAATACGTCACAAAGGTAATACGGCTCGCTTGATATATTAATATATATATAGGGCTCTGCCTGATCCCATTTCATTTCCATGAGTAATTTCACATAGGCGAAATCCACCTTGGATTTTTCCATGTGTTGCGGCTTTGCCTGACTTCAGCAAGGGTCATTCCAGAGTTGACAGATTTTACTGTGTGTCGTGGCATTTTCTCTCTATGCCTGAGGAGGCAATGTATTACATTTATGAAGGGACAGTCAAATAAATGCAATCTGCCAATGTTGTTTAGATTCCTATTTTCTTCTGAGACTCGTTGAAAACACTTCCACAGGTGGGGGGTGGCCAACCTTTCCTAGACAGCCAGGAGGTCATAGAGAGAAACACATTCTGGGTCTGCACTCATTAAGCCAATAATCAGTCGTCTGATCAACCCTCTCAACTTTCTGAATATAGATGACTGAATATTGATGCAAAGGGGCAGAAGCATTAAAACACTAATGGGAGGATGTCCTTCTACTGATTTTACCATTTTTCACATGTAACCCAGCAAATTAAATGTCTCAAATTATTTTCCAATTCACGTAAAAGCCAGAAGCTTGAACGCTGCATTCATCATGAATATAAAAGCAAACCATTATCAGAATGTCTACTTTAAAACGCCAGGATCATTAAAAGGAAGATATCACAAACTCTCCCTTGCAGGACTAATCATTCTCATTCCTGAAAGCACATCTAGAAGTTGTATTAATCACTCCCAAGTCCCACTCTAAGGCGTTTAGGTCCAGTTTTCAGTTTCAGTGCAGTTTCAATGATTGAGTCGCTACACAAGTTCTGGTGTAGTTGAGAACAAACTCTCTGGTGATAAATTTAGGAGCACGTCAGTCACCTCCAGTCACTTCAGCATCACTCATCCACTTTACCAGCAGAAAGCAGCATCAACATAACGGTATGCAGAATCTGGATGTAAGTCTTCTCCATGCTTGTCCATCCTGCTGTCAGAATCCCAAGAGTGAAAATGTAAGTGTATGGCAGAGGGCTGGAAAAGCTGTGGTGGACATACAATGAGGAATTTGTTTTGTCAGAGACTTTTAAAATAAGCCAAATGATGAGAATCTATATATCTGATGAATTGTTCTGCATTTTTACTAAATGCAATGTAATGTTTTAATATATTGCAAGAGATAATGCAATATCAGATGACAATTTGATACTGTTTAATAAAACAACATAGCTTTTTCGCATATACGTGCAGACCACATGCAAAACTGTTAGATATAAATACATCTAAAATATAGCTAGATATTATTATATCAGTGTTACTAACTGCAGGCTCTCTCCTCATGTTAGCTGTCACTGTCAGGAACAGGCAAGAGTCACCTTGATTCTGTTTCTATGGTTGCCAGAATGCTCTTTTCTGCTCTGCTGCTTTCTCATATTGAAAGGTTCCATTGCATGATTAATGTAATAAATTCATTTGTACGTCTTGTTGTTTTTCTCAGTTGCATAAAAGACAACACAATTTATCATTTGTTTATGTTCAGCGATTCCTAACATTATTTGGAACAAGAACCGGTGTCATTTGAAACAAGATTTTCACAGACCAGCGGGTGTTGGGGATGGGGGGGAAGGAAGTTGTTTGAGCCCACCAACAACTTCCTTCCTTCGATCCTTCCTTCCATCATCCATCCACCCATTATGTTTCTTGTCTAAGGATGTTTATTTTAAGCCCACCAACAGCTTCCCTCCATCCATTCTTCCCTCCATTCTTCCATCTGTCCTTCCATACCTCCATCCTTTCATTTCTTCCTTCCTTCCTTCCATCCATCAATCATTCCATTTGGAGTAACACATGCAGCTCAACGTCATGTTTTTGGAGGGGGGAGGAAACCGGAGTACCCGGAGAAAACCCACACGTATGCGGGGAGAAGATACAAACTTCACACAGATTCAAAAACCAGTACTTTTGTGCTGTGAGGTGACAGCGCTAACCACTACACCACTGTGCCGTCCTACCAACAACTTTTTAAAGAATAGTTGTAAAGTAATTTAGACAAAAAAGTAGATTATAGATCTAATTGACAAAAAAAAAACGTTATTCATTATTTAGATTAAATCATAATGCTGTGACAGATTTATGCTTTTGGACTTAGAACACAGGACACGTGTTAATAACAATGATGGAGAGATGGTTTGTACTGCATAGAGAATAATTTCCCTAGTTATACGATCCAAGCTTTGACTGAGATAACTTTGATGCTTATAATGCAGTGCTAACATAAAACAAAAACCCACCCCTGACTATTCCTACCAGGCCTTGATTATCAATATATAAATAAAAACTTAACCTTAACTATTGATATTATATAAAAAAAATATCCATTCTATTTTTATTGAAATTGTTTTTGTTGCTCTCCAGTCATTGCTTTTGGATTCAGGGTTTATAAATGTATCCATGCATATGTCCTAAGAAATTGTTGGGTCCAAATTGACTGGAGAAAAAAAAATAAAAAGATCAGCATGTAATATTTAAATCACAAATGCATGGCCCATGCAGCCACTTGTAGACAATGTAATGTAGTATTAAACTCAACTGCTTGGGCGAGGCGATAGCATTAATGTTTCCAGTTTTGCAAAAAGCAAATAAAATGTCCGGCGAGATTGACAGGGCAAGTGACAAAAACACATTACAGATTAAATTGAATATCTGAAGCAAACCTGTTCCTATAGTCTCTACTTTTGTTCCCTTCAACCGTCCTGTTTTCACTAATGTCAACTTTTGGTCATTCTTTACATTTATTCCATCCCACACTGTCTCGCTTATCTGTCTCTCGTCCCTCGCATCCCTCTCTCTGTCTGTCTGACAACAGTAGCGCTCCTTTGGGAAGTAATTAGGGAAAACGCAACAGAGACACACACACAACAGCTGCTGAAAGCAAGGCTTTCAGTACTTTCCACTTTGCCTCCCTGCGTTACAATAACAAGCGGTTTGGCCAGGGGAAGACGAGGATGAGGGATGGAATGCAGGAACCATTAAATTGTCTCAGCCCAAAATTAGCAGCACAGGGATTCTGATTTATTGCACGTTCTTGTATCATCCGAGGGAAGCCGGACCATCCTGGGCTCACACAGCCAATTGACAGACCTCAACACAGAAGCGGCACTTGAAGTGAAGAGCATATGAAAACTGAATGACAATATCCAAACTGGAAAAATTTCAGGAACGTCAGACAAAGCCAAAGTTATTTGTCTTCCTGTAGTCACTTTGTTGATACACTTAACTGCACATACACTTATTTGCTCTGTGCCCAGCACTCTGTGGGGTGGTAAGCACAAGCAGAATGAGATTAGCCCTTAGTAAATCCACAGGATGCTTCATTGCTTTTCAGTTGACCTCATTCCCCATGGGGTTATTCAAGTGTTGTTCATCATGTAGCATGGTCATTTTGTCCCCACCCTGCACGCTCCGAGTGACCCAGTTTTAATAGTCCACTTTAGAGAAGGTGGGGACTGTTGCTGATCATGCACCAAATTCTCACAAAAGCCTGGTCAGTGATGAGTTTAATCAGCTAATGTATCAAATATGGAATTGTTTGGATGTGTGATCAGTTCAATATGCGTCTCCAATAACTATACAATTTATTATAACTTTGGATGATTGAGGTTTTTTTTAGGTTACGACAGCAAATAGAAGTCAGTACAGAATTCAGGGGGGATTTTTTTTTTTCATGAATCACAGCTCTTTAAATCAATAATAGTTCCATCAAATGCATCCACAGAAATTAGTAATAATAATTTAACATGCTTGGAGGCCACTGGAGGCTCTGGTGACCTTTAAAGGATACATGCTATGAACCCCAAATTACAACACTTTATTGTCTGGGTACCTTCGGTTGTGTTGCACATTGTTTGCATCATAATCTTTGTGTTGTCTGTTTATCCAAGCGGCTATCCTGTAATATGTATCTGGTGCATGTGGGTGGCCTTTAAAATGCTTCCAATGGGCTCAAATCTGAATCTGAACCTTTATAGTATCAAATATTGTACTGTGGCTACAAGATGAGGCATCTTTCATAACATTTATCAAATGAGAGCATGCAGATCATAAAACAAATTTCCATACTGGATCAGCTGAAGCCCAGCCCCCCCCCCCCCCCCCCCCCAATGATAATCAGGCTGCAAGTGGAAATTGGGCCACTACTGGCTGAAGAAGAAGAAGAGGAGGAAGAATGTACATCCAGAGGTGGAGGTTAGAGAGTTAGATGAAAGTGAGACTAATACTTTGAATGCTGATAACATGACTGGCAAAGGGAGAGATTTAGATAATGCAGTAGTAGTAGTAATCATTTTTATTTCAGTCAGTATCTTAAATGAGAACAAAGAATTAAAATTCAAAGAAAAACAACAACAACATAACAATGACTGAAAAGGTATTGGCTGAAGGTAAACACTTATTAATGCCAAACCCTTATTACAGCTCGGTACAGGATGTGAGGGCGAGGAGACCGGTTTATACATCGTGTTTACAGGAAACTAAGTGAAAGGAAGCTAAGGCCAGGAAATTCGAACTGTGGAGCCATGGCGTGGATAGGAGGAGAAATGGCATTGGAGTCATTCTGAATGAAGCATATTTTGAGAGTGTTGGAGGATAAGTGAGAATCTGAAAGGGTGATCTGTGTGAAGTTGGACTTTGAAGAGGTGATGATGATTAGAGCAAATGCCCCACAGGTTGGTTGTGAGATGAAGGAGAAAGGCAATGGCTGGAGTGATTTAGATGAGGTGGTGAAGAGTGTCCCCAAGCATGAAAGAGCGGTGACTTCAATGTTGGTGAAAGAAGCAACGTTAATGAGAAAGTAATAGTGACATTAATGGGAAGGATGCGGAAGGACCGATTGGCCAGACAGGGGGACTGACCTGAAGAAGATGTGCAGCAGCTTAGGGCGATGAAGAATGCAGATAGCAATGTGCCAACAAGTGAGGGGGGTTCCTTGAGAAGGTGGATTGATCATTTTTAGGACCTAATGACTGAGGTAAATCAGGAAGTCAGATTAATAAGGATGAAGTAAGGACAGCACTGAAGAGGTTGAAGAGTGGAAAGGCAGTCGGTCCAGATTATCTACCAGTGGAGGCAGTGAAATGGCAGTGAGGTGCTTACCGTAATTGCTGAACTATTATGCGCACCTGTGAAAAAGCCGCACCCACTGAATTAAAAAATATATATATTTTGTACTAAAATAAGCCGCACATATTCGTAAGCCACAAGTGCAATCAGATCCGTAACTTCGGGATAAGGATTGGCTCTAAGGGCTGGGTCGGTCGGGCTGGGGTGCGAAGCGGGGCTGGGCTCGAGCCGCGGCTGGGGGAGCAGTCGCCCCGTCGCCCTCCCCTCTCCGCCCGTCGGAGGCTGCGCGGTGCGCGCGCCCGCCTGGCGGGGTGTCCCCGTCCCCCTTGCCCCCGTGCCCCTCATCCTCCGTCCGCGGGAGCGTGGTGCGGCAGGGGTGGGGACGCCCGGGAGGTCGAGGGGGTGGGTTCCTTCCCCGCTACGCGGCGCGTCCGACGCCGCGTAGCGGATGGCGGACAGGCGGCGGGGACCGGGTACGGCGGTCCGGCGGCGGCGACTCTGGACGAGCGCTTCTCGCGGATCTCCCCAGCTACGCGCAAGCGGGGCTTTCCCTCCGGGCGGGCGGGCGTTAATTTTGTAACGAAAATAAATAGGCTTTAACGAAACACGGCTCGTAACGAAAGTGGGAAAATATACGTAAATTTGCCGCGTCGTTGCATAAACCGCAAGGTTCAAAATATTGGAAAAAAGTAGCGGCTTGTACACCGGGAATTACGGTAATCAGATTGTTAATCAAAAACCTTGGAAAGTCTGAGGATGATGGAAAAGTGGAGGATGGGTGTATCGATTCCAGTTTTTTAAGAATGAGGGTGGTGCAGAGCTGCAGTAACTAAGGGACATAAAGTTGTTGAGCCGCAGCATGGAGTTATGAAGCAATATAAATATAAATATAAAAGTGGTGGAGATCTGTGAGCAGCATATGGTTTTATGCTGAGTAAGCATTTTGCAGATGCAGTCTTTGCTTTGAGAATGCTGGTGAAGTGCAGAGTATAGACCAGGGAGTCATGGTGAGTTTGTGTATTTAGGCATCTATGATGGGGTGACAAGACAAGAATCATGGTGTGGTATGATGCATTTCAGAGTGGCAGAGGCATATATGAGGGAGATGCAGGATCCAAACAAGTACAGTGTGACAGCAGTGAGATGCATTTGTGGTTTGAGTCGGATAAGGATCGTTTCTGGGCCTTTTCTTGTATCCAATGGTGATGGACAGGCTAACAGACAAAATTGGGCAGGAGTCTCCACGGACTATGATGTTGGATGATAACATTGGGCTCTGTAGTGAGAACAGATGGCTAATAATTGTGAGCATGTTTGTCAGGTGGTCTTAGGCCTGAAGCCAACATACCTCCACTTTGGTTTTGTTTAATGTGTTAATGATATAGTATTATATAGCTTGCATGTTATGTCTAAGGCCACTATGGTTAAGTGTCTGATTTTTTTTTGGATCACTAAAATTAATTACAGTGATCCCACCCTCAAGGCACAATAACTTCCCATGATTGATTATTTAAATATCTTGACAGTGCACTAACAGGACCAGGAGGAATGTAATATTCATCAATGATGTTTTTCTTACACATTAAAAAGGCCGGGCACAGTTCAAGTCTGTCTGATGAATCTTAAACTGATTCGTGCATAGAGAGATTTGAAAGGAAACTGTTAAATAAAACACTGCATTTTAAAGGTTCATATTGCCGGATATATAACAGTATAGCCTACAAGGACCAGGAGAGGCGTAGTGAAATGTTCATGAAGGTGCATCATGTACCATGCAGAAATGTTTTTGCCAAGAGATGCATCTTTGAGGAAGAGTGGACGTGTTGCTCGAGAGAATCGTGGCCCCCGAAGCAAAATAAAGCAAAAAAATAATTTCACAACTGAAGAAATGTGTCAAAGGCGGAGGCCAGAAATACACACTTCATTGAGTAAAGAAAAAGAAAAATACAACAGACCAGAAAGGAAGGAGGACGTGAACCATCTGATTTGTCAAACCAACATGTCGATTTTTATACAATAATTGTGGCAAATCTAAAGTGGAACATTTCCAAGAAATGTGGCTGAATGCAATGAAATTCCACAAGAACAGTTCACCTGAATTGTTAGAATATTAGGCATTGAAGTTACTATACTGAGTATGCCAGAACTACCTCTTTTCCACTCATTGATGCCCTACAGATGCAAAGTGGGTTATTACAGAGACAATACATCTGTGGCTTGGCACAGGTATGGCAGGATGAGCTGCTGTGCATATAGACCTGTGTGAATTCTAAATATTTACACACGTTTATACAGCTCTGGATACAGACACTATGGGAACAGACCTCAACAAATATGGATTAATGACTTACAACCCAGATTTTTCTGCCCATCTGTGATCATCATATCAGCATGAATAAAGAGTGATGTTCCAACATTAACTCCCACTGACAGTGTAGATTTCCGAATCACTGGAGATTTCAATTTAAACTTTCGATCCTGACAGCTGACTCACCTGATGCAGCGGCACAAACCTGGGACCGGAGTTACTTTACATTTGTCAAACTTCAAACAATTATCTCCTCCAACACTGAAACTTTTGAATTTTCTCCGGGTGTTTTGAGCTAGATTTTGAAATTACGAATTATGATGAGGCTTCCAGAAAGCCAAAGTAAAAAGGTATTCTCATTCTTGATATTTCACATAATACACCTCTATCAGATGATGTACATTTCAATGAGGCTAATGTGCAGTTGCAGGTCAGCTGAGGATGAATAGTTGACATGTTGAACAGAGTGAGGATGAATTTGTATTTTTTCTGCAATACAAAAACAAGGCATGGACATCATCAAGGCAAGGGCTGAGGATGGATGGATTACTCATTGTGTCTTTATGGACTTTAGGACAAACTGTGCAAACATGGTTGGATAGACTTACCGCTTATGGACACACAAACAAATGATGAAAACTTGTTTTATTTATTTTTTATTGAAACCTGGAACCGCATGTATTATTTACACTCTGTGGCCAAGCGACTGGTCCAAAGTGATGTTGTGTCCTTTTTTTGGTCTCTCATTACTGAGTTGTACACAAAAGCTGAAGCAAGCAAAGCCATGTGTGATACACTTACTGTAAAGAAAGCACAATGTTGGATCAAAGACATTAAGAAATGGTGACAAAGCAATAGAGAAAGTTCTCCTTAGTAGTCTTCAACTTTTAAGCACTGTTTAGCCCATAAGCAACGGTTAAGCAGAGTATGCAGGTGGTCCTCACTTAAGGACGTGCTCATTTAACGCATCTCGGAGTTACGGTGGGCTTTCAGAAATGTAAAAGTGCTATGTTTTTAACAACAAAACAAATGCTGGTTCGAGGAGTGGAATGCGCTGGCTAATACTTGTAAAATACTTTTTGTTTCAAATTTCTTTCCGTTCCACATGTTTATCCAAAGTTTTTACATTTTTGAATCAACTGATTCCTCCTTAATGCATTTTTTCAATATTTTCAGAAGCCGTAAGGGGTGGAATAAAATTGTCAACTTTAAATTGGTTCTTATATGTTGCTCTAGTCTCGCCAATGAAATTAACACATCTTCGGGACCTACAGTCCAGGTCACTAAATATATTCCTAGCCATTCACCAAGTGCACAGATCACAGCCTGCGTGGCTGGACAGGTGTGCTGTAAACCGGCTATTCTGCTGCATGCTTCACCAGAGTTGGCAGGCTGGACGTTCCGGACGGTGTGGCAGTGAGTGCTCTGTGAGCAGAGCTGGGCCGATTTATTTAATTCCACAGGAGTGGGAGAAAGTCGGAGATCTAACTCTATATATATATATACATATACACACAGAGGAGGAGCCAGAGGGGCTATCATAGAAGGACAAGCCCCTGCATGGCATGCACCACAGGCAAATTGATGCAGTAGCCAACATGGGAAAAACATACCAGTGGCTGCAAAAGGCAGGACTGAAAGACAGCAAAGAGGCACTAATCATGGCAGCACAAGAACAGGCCCTAAACACAAGATCAATAGAGGCCGGGGTCTCCCACACCAAACAGGACCCCAGGTGAGGCTGTGCCAAGAAGCCCCTGAGACAATGCAGAACATCACAGCGGGGTGTAAGATCCAGTGGGACTTCCAGATCCAGACGGACAAACTGGTGATGGTCAAGGGCTGAAGGAATAGCTGGAAAACAAATGTGGGGCGTGAAGGCAGCTGTGTTGCCAGTTGTGATCGGGGCACTCGGGGCAGTACCAACCCAAGCTGAATGAGTGGCTCCAGCAGATACCAGGAACAACGCCCGACATCTCCGTCCAGAAGAGTGCACGTCCGCGAGCTTGAAGGAGACACCATAACATCCGGGATATTTATTTTAAAGGAACGGTCCAATATTGTGGGTAATTGTCTCATTTCCTTTCTTGGTGAGAGTTACACCAGAGGATTAATAACATCCTTATGTCTGCTCTTCAAAGGGAAGCTGGGAAAGTTGTCGAGTGATTTTTATTCACCATTTGTCGTATATATGGAAAACTAACGGTATAATTCTTTGGTAATTTACTACAGCTGCCATTTAGCTGCTTTTTAATAATCCACAAAATGTAATTTCACGCTTACGCTATTAGAAAAAGCAGGAAGCAGTAGCATGAACCTGGAGCTGTGAATCCTTCCTGTAAGTGTTGACACAGAGGGTCACAGCAGCAGCCGTCTTGCCAATCCATAAAGCCTGCAACATTCCTGTTCAATTCTGTGATACAGCACCTCTGGGGGGAGAAGTTGGCAGCGGCAGCGCGGTGTGGGTGAATTTAAAAGCATTACAAGCTCTGGGAGCCCACACACACACACACACAATAAAATAATGTTTCTTACCTGTTCTAAAAGCTCTTGAAAGAGCACATGAGGCATAATAATATTATCTGTAGTGTTTGTGATCACCGAGTTCATTGCATGGTCTCTGGGTATAGCAGCAAAATAGCAGGAGTGTGTTGCTGATACACCTCCACCTGCAGACATCTGTCCATGATCTACTGGGAGCTACTCCACTGGATCACAGCTACTGGGGGGAAGAGTGCTACATCACTGCGTTATTCAATAGTTTATTTATTTAAAAAGGATCCCCATTCGTTGATACCGTGGCATCAGCTAGTCTTCCTGGGGTCCGGGATTACATGAATCATAACATCAAATCATGAAAGCAATGTACCGTACATATACACAGTACATATACGCACTACAGATACACACTACACATATACACAGAACATCATATCAGTCTACCTCAACAAACATTACATCCATGCATTCGTCATCAAAACCATCTCCCAAAAGGGCATCCAGAAAACAGGACAAACGTTTAATTGGTCATTACAGGACCATTGATCAGCTGTAAGTAATGCTTTCTTAAATTGTATTTGAATGAGGTTTTGTTGCTGGAGTGATGGATGTGCAGAGGGCAGCTATTCCACTGAGTGATAGCACGATAAATAACTGTCTTTTTTACAGCATTAGATTTTGGGTGAGATCACATGAGTCGGCCTTCACCTGCTGTTCTAGTGAAATGACTGTGGACGTCACTGCATTTGACGACTTGACTCCGGAAGAACTCAGGTTTACCAGAATAAATGCTGCTGCTGGAGAATGTAACTGTGTTTATTGCCAGTCTGTCCTCAACTGGTAACCATGATAATTTACGATGCACGCTGTCTATGCTCGTTCTCGGAGGGCAATGTAGCACTAGCCTTGCTGCTCTGTTTTGGGCTGTTTGTAATTTGTTCAGAATACTTTTTGATGCAGATGACCAGACAGGTGAGCAATAGTCCAGGTGGCTTCAAATTAAACATTTAACAACTTGTCCAAGAATGTGTGCTGGAACAAAATAAAGAATAGTTAAGTCTCTACAGTAGCCTGGCAATGAAGCAGCAATCGGTCAATGTGAAGGGGGGAGCGGAGACGGTATTAACCTCTGCAAACTGCGAGAAACAAATAGTCCTCTCACCAGATGCCGACGATGACGCCTGCTGAAACTTTTCGGCGACACTGACAGCATTTCTCTTTTACAGATCGGCATCATTCCACACGCGTTGATGGCGCTTTCCATTGACGTCAGCGTTGGAAAACCAGGCGTTAAGTCAAATGAAGATCACTGTTTAGTTCCTTGTTTTTATTTTTCATTTTAAAGAAAGCTGCATTGTTACAGGTCCTGACATTTTGAGTTCACTCTTTTTCCTCTTCTCCTTTTTTTCTCTTCTGTGGCTATCAAATGTGTCAATTGGAATTACTCATATGTGCACTACAAGTATATTTGAATGAATATACTTTATGGGAAATGGTGTCATCCAGTTAGCAACATGACATATGCCGATTATAATCTTGTATGAAACATTTAAATGTCTATATTTTCAGACAACTACAGTGTGATATAAATGTTTGTTTACTGCATATAAATACTAATTATGGAGCCATAATATAAGGTTTTAACCACAACATCAAGAAAATATGAATGGAAGTGTCAAATTATAAACAGTAATGTGTTTATTAATATCCAATGGAGGATCATACTCTGAAGGAATGCCACCATGTATTGATTTATTTTTAATGTATTTTATAGACAGCTACATTATTTGGTGGAATCAGACAGGAAAAAGATTGCCTCAGGGCAGGCGTAACTCTCATGTAACAATAATAAATAAATACATTCATTAGGAGAAAACACAAAGCCATCTAACACACATTTATGACTCAGTCTCACTCTGATTATTAAAAACTAGAAAGGAGCCTGGCCCAATCCTCAGCAGGGCAGCTAATGCATTGATCATAAAAAGGGCAATCTCCTGAAAACAGCTAAAAGGTCAAAATGGCGGGACGCTGTCTGCAAAATATGAAAATCTTCAACTTGTCTGCCATTATAATCACAGTATGCCATCTCATGCACTGCCTGCAGACAGTTAGTATCTGGATGGGAATATGTCAGATGGAGCAAATGAAATAAATGGAGTATTACTTAGTGAGTATTACCAATTCAGACATAGAGTTGTCTGAATTGGGCTTTTCTGTTTTATGTGCATACGACTGACGCTGCATAAAACAGAAGCATCGTTGAAACCCACGTCAACTAAACAGCATTGTTTAGTTTGATCAGCTCTTTAATTTCATGAGGATAACATCCAGGGTTAAATGTGTAAGTTAATCGCGCCAAAATATGAGATTGTTGTCTTTTAAAGACATGTATGAAATTATGTTTTAATACCTCACAATGTGAAGACACATCCCAGAACCCTACATCCACTGACCTGCAGGATTATCAGCCACACAAGCAATTAGAACCATATGACACACGTATGACATATCACACACACACACACAGACACGTCATGTGATACAATGTTCCATGGCCACAATAAAAGAAAGCACCGATTTCGACAGGCTAAATTCAAACAAATATAAGAAGTGTATAAATCAATATTGCAGTTATTGCAGTCCCTACCTTTAGAATGTATTTATTCTTCTTTAATGTGCAACAAAGTCCTCGATTGTCAGTTTGCAGTGTTTTGTCCTGCATAATTTTTCTTAAACGTATTTATTGTCAGCTTCAATGCAAACATTTCTCTCCTCGTAAAGGAGCCAACAAACAGTAGCTGGTCAGTTAAAAACACTGTCAGCTGCAACATGGAGCTCAGAGGGTTAACATTCGTCTTCCAGAGATATTAAAACAGAGTGAAAATAAAAGCCTTGAGGTGTCAGTTGGGCGAAAACAGGTCATGACCTGAAGGCAAGACAACAGTGCCATTTTGTAGCCGAGACAAACGACACGAAGGCGTGAGGACAGATGTCTCACTTTGCTCCAAGTTCAGACAAGATAAACCAACAAAATAACATAGAAATGTATTATTGTTGTTTTCTTTTTTTTCACTCCTCTTTTCTTTTCCTCAGCTTCAGGTGCCATTTGGCATCATTGAGCCTGTGCATGAAAGTCGACCATCAGGCCTGTCTGCAGTTCATGCAGCGGGGGCCTTACTCTCTGACTTGTTGAGTGACTGCCTTGAAGGCACCCATTGGAGGAAATGGCAGGTTGTCACATAAAGCTGCAGCGTTTTGACAGTATGAAGTGTGAAGTTCATAATCAGATAAAGTTCTTTATTGATCAGAGGTGCTGGAACGCCACCGTGCCACTCTGCCCTGCTTTAACCTCTGTCACATGCAGCAATCTTTACACAACCTCCTCATTACTCCCATCCTCCACTTAATTCTTTCCATAATCTTACACACAAATGTAATTTAAAGGTTTGGTTGCATCAAAGTACAGAAGTTCCTTTTGCTTATTTTTTCATGTCCGCCGGGTGTTTCACGCGGAGCTGAAATTCCAATGAATAAAACCGACAAGAATAGCAATTCTGCAGCATCGTTTTCACACTTTATGAAAGATTAACGCAAGAACGAGCTTTGATCTCACTTAACCCTTCAATTACATTAATGGTATAGTGTGGATTTCTTTCTTTTTTTTACCCTCACTACTGACAAATTGCGTAAATGGCAAATCTGCTGCTTTAAAATCTCTGCTTAAGTAATAACATGGGAATTAAGCAGAAAAAGTCCAGAGGAGGGATTACACTTGAGTTCTCAGTCCAAATACAAAGTTAACCGATAAATTAGTTTTGCTCTCACCTTTACTTCTGCCTTTGTGATCCTCAACTCCTTTGTTGAAAGAAATTCAGTCAAAGAGATAAAAGTCATCTTCTTTCAGTCGAAGAAAAACAAGTCTCAGGTGACACGCAGTGAATCTAGCAGGAGCTGCCTTTAGTCAGTCCTATTATTTCCCCTTCCCTATATTGTTAGTTGGACTCCTGGCCTGCCTCTCTAGCTATTCAGAGTCACTGAGCTGAGAAAAGATAATAGAAGAGGAAAACAACGCAGACTCTAAAGAGAAATTGTGGATCTGGGCTGTCCTGAACTCAATCTGTGTTCTCTCAAGGGAAAGAATAGCGTGGTGTGTGTGTGTGTGTGTGTGTGGGGGGGGGGGGGGGGGGGGACGTTAACAATCACAGGGAGGTGAATGAATGCCCAGGAGGGGACTCTTCTATTGTCCCCTGAGCTCCTCAAAGCTGGAACAGCAATCAAAAAGTTTGATGGGCAAATTAGATCTTTAGATTTGCACAAATCTATTTGGACATTTTCTCAATCTTCTGCATTCCAATGATGTCGCAACACAGGTCTCAACGGCTGCCTCTCAACCAGGGTCCCACCCCTGCCTTGGCCTGACGTTTAAACTGGGATCGCTAACTGGGATTAGATTATACGATCTTGGAGTTTGCAATTTAAAATAATTTGAATAAAAGGAAATTATTGTCGTACCTAAACTGATGGCAACAAACCCAGATATTAAAGAGCCCCCTCATAATACATTCTTTACTCTGTTGACCCCGTGAAATATGAAATATTACCATGTGCCCCCTGCTGATTGGTATTATTGATATTTATATTGTCTATTATTTGATTGCTGTAAAATAAGACACTGATTAACAACGATGTCCTCCCCAAGATGAATTCAAGTAACTTTGGTGAACTTTTTCATTCTTAACAGAATATCAGAATAGTTTATTTAGTCACATGTAGCAAAATGATCTCATATACATAATGATTAACTCTAATGATATAATGAGAAAATAATGGGCATCACACACTTTGGGATTTCACTGAGATTGTTGGACTCCCAAGGGAGCAACGGATGCGCTGCCTCGTGCGATCGAAGATGTCCAACAAACGAAATGACTGCTGAAGCGGCCTTCGTGACCAGACTACTTTACAGAAGGAATGAGTATGAACGAGGAGACGGCTGGTAGAATGACCTTCAGCGAAAACAAGAGCTGAGAACTGAGAACTGCTATTATGTATGTCAACAGTAGCGTGTTAATGTTAGCCTAAAAGGCTGAAATATAGACTACACAGTCCTCTTCTGTAACTTTTTACTTGTGTTGAGAAACAATAACTTGGGATTCCTGTAATGTACAAACAAACTCCCCGATGAAGGTCGACAACACATTGGGCTGTTACTAGAGTTGTTCCCAATGCTGCAAGCTGCTGGAATTTTTACCTCTATAAAGTACTACTGACAAAATCTCACATTCTCCATTTCCTGTGCTCTTTTGGTATTTGTGAGTCACAAATTGTGACTCACCACGACCGCCACTACCTGACTGTGGCATGACAGCAGGCGCAGTAGGGGATATGCCATGGACAATCAAGCTGTCAGTGCAATGTTGAGTCACGTTGCAGCCTCTCCTTTGTATGGGAAATAAAGTGTTTTAAACATGTACTGCAAATTTATAATAATATCGCTAATAACACCAGGCCAGGTGCTCCTCATTTAGCAACCAAGAGTTCCTGGACGGAGCTGCAAAGGACGGGATGGAGAGGAGACGCATATCGTTAGCCTCATAGCATCATTGCCTAAGTCCCAGGCATGATGATGGGCATTTACACTATGAGGCTAACCATATTGCAGAAACTGCGTCAGGAGTGACTTCGTTTGGCGCTTTCAGTTTCTTGTCATGAAATGTCAAATGCACTGCTACTGTATATAATGCAATCCAACACAATACCTCGGCATCAGCGTGCAAAAAGTGTTTTTCAATCGGAGTTTCAAGTTTTAAACAGTTTAACTCTGTGTGGTTTCCGATGGCGCAGACGCTGCTGCATATTACCAGTAATGGGAAACAGCTTGATAGAGATTTAATCATCAGCTCATCATTTATCTTCATAACATTGTGTTTAACTAATGAATAACTTCAAAGACGGCACCTCCACACATGGAGTCCGAAACCTGGATGATGTATTAATGTGCTCGCGTTTCTCATTTTCAGTTTGTGCTGCACTGAAGACGAAATCCGAATTGTGACCCAGGTCATGTTGCACAGACAAGATGAACATGAGGAGCAGAGCAGAGTCCTTTTATTTTACGGAAGAACATCCTGTCTGTTCAACCACTGGGATTTTATAATAACAATAAAACCAAGATCACAAATCCCTCTGGCCCCCGTAAAACAGTACAACAAATCCTTCAGGATATGATATCGTCGGTCGCTTTGGTGTGCCAAGAGTAGTGGATAATTTTTTGGAAATATGCTGCGGAGAAAATAACCAGATTTCAAGTCACTTTAAAATCTTTACATTGAAAACTAAAAACATTTGAATAGGCTAAACTATATTAAGCATATAATATATATAAGCATATAATACATATAATAATGCGGGGGAAGACTACTCCTTTGAATATGCTTGGGCTTCTTAGCCCCACTAAAAGCAGTGATTTGACTTTATTGTGAGCCATGATGAGGCTAAATTTAACAAAAAAGCACAAGAAACAAACACAGTGGCGTAGTGGGTAGCGCTGTCGCTTTCCTTGCCGCTCTTCACGCTGTCGTCTCCAATGTCTCACCGCCGATTCATTGATGCCAAGCTCACGTGCAGCAGCTCCGTTTCCTTCTTCGATAGCCAGATCGATCGTCGTTAACTTGAAAGCTGCATCATTTGCATTTCTTTGTGCGTTTTTCGTGATCAGGGTTTGTGCATGAAGCGCAAAATGACTGCGTTGAAGAGTTTAGTTTGAGTGTGTTTGATGTAATTTGAATGGTTTCATTGGTCCACTGTGACCTGCTTGATAATTTAATTGGTCTGATGTGAAGACATCGTTGTAAAAGCCGCAGAGCTCACAGCTTGTGAAAAATGTAGCGGCTTATAGTCCGGAAATTACGGTGTGCATGACATGAAAAAAAGCATGTGTGAAACAAACGAGCACAGATAGACAGGAGGATGGGAAGGTGGACAGTCATGGTAATGGATATTTTTCTCTTGTGACTTGACTTGATTATATGTGTTCATAGAATGTGTGTGGAAAATAACCACATGATAGAATAGTGCAGCACAACAGTGCAAGTCGTGTGTGATGAAGCTTTCTATCGCCCAACCAGTCAGCAGTTATTGCATCCGTTCCACATCTGTAAGCTCTCTCCTTCAGCTTAGCAGAAAAGCTCTTTGGGAAGCTCATTTGCAAGGAACTGCTTCCCGCGTTGGAACACAGAGTGGCTTAGCCGCTGAAACGGAAGCCGCTTCACTTCTGTTGTGCACCAAGTAACTTCCTGAATCACATCGTGTCATATTTACAGGTGGCGTTTTCAGGGCCACTTACAGAGATGGGAGAGCAGAGAGCCCATGCGTGTTAAATCCAATTTTTTCCATATGTATGCAGTCAAAACAAGCATTCGTATTCCTCCACTCTATATCCAGTGCGGGCGTGTCGATGCTGATCTATGCTTAACCATGCAAATGTGGGGATTAAAGCTTCAGGCTAGGCTGGAGAGCAGAGAAACGCTTGCTGCTAAATTAGTAATTCCCAGAAAAATGCTTTTTTCAGGCGCGTGTGTGGAAGCACGGTCGCAAACATTGCCCGAGACCCAATTTTCTCAATATAATGTGTTTGACGTCAAGAATAAATTCTGACTCTACTGACTTGCTATGTTTCAGTAACAGGCCACCCAGCATGGTGAGTGACTGGATCCACTTCAGCATCAATCAACCTGAGACCCAAAAGTTTCCCCCCCAAAAAAGTAAAAAAAAGAAGAAGCCCATTTTGTTCTTTTCACTGATATATTTCCCTCAAAGGTGAGTCATTTGTTCCACACCCAGACACTCTCTAATTGGATTGTAAATCTTTGGTGATAATTAATCATGCAACCTACTTCAGAGGTGCTAATGAGGAGCTATTTTAGCTGGATGACATCATCACAAATCACCTCTTGCGGCTCCAAGCTCCAGGTTTTAACCTGTTTAGGAGCATTTCTTCCTCTTGCAAGAGATATTAAATTGCAGGTTCTATGTGTTCCCTGGGCTCCCTCTGGTAGACTGAAGGAATGGCGAAATTCTCTGCCGTCTATCCTGTGTAAGCCTCTCCTTCCCTTCCACCGCCCTCACTGAGCCACCTTGGCATTTCACAGTACCTCCAAGTGGCAGACATTAAGTTAATATGTTATCCAAAAACGCTTTGCCATTTGCAAAATTAAAACTACATTATTGGCATTATTGGGGGGTGTTAAGGGTGAGTGTGGTTTTACAGCAGAACAGCATTTGTTCATAATTGCTGTGTCATAATATGGTGCTTCTTGTCCTTTTATGGCTCATTATCATGGCTATAAAATATCTCTTTGGTCTCAGATGCAGGATTAGATTCTAATCACTGATTTTAGAAAGAATTGTAGTAAGTGACTGTTACCTCACCCATCATCCTTTAAAGGGCTGGATTGGGGATTGCGTTTCTGTTACATTCATAATCTTTTCCAAACTGAACGGCAAACAACTGATTTGAGGATTAATGGATAAATGTCACTTAACTGACTGATACTGAAAGGCTGAGAGATCCGTCAATTGGCACCATTTGTTAGTCACGAATAATCATGAATGATGACTCAATTTCAAAATAATATCAAATTATTACCGAATACATTTTTACTTTTTTTTAATTTTCTTACTAAATAGACTTATTTCCAGAAATAATATAACCTGAATAAAATCCATAACCAAGAATCATTTCTGAAACCTGCTTTAGCAGTCAAAATCTTACATCATATTGAACACCAGATGTATATTCTGATTACTGATGGCTAAGTCCTGTCAACCATCCACCCCACTGCAATGAAGACTTTGAAAAAGTAAAGGCTGTCTTTGAAAACTGAAATAATTGAGAAATTTTTGCTTTCCAGAATGATACAGAAATTATAATATGATATAATGGTGCCACTGGCAGGATTACGGTAACCTCTCAAAATTAGATAATTTCATGGTTTCATGAAATGTTAAAAAGAGTAAAATCCCTCTTAATGTTAATGAACATATTCATGGTTACAGTAGTAATCAATTTAGTTTGGTTACCAAGTGTCTACATCTCATTATTTTCAGTCCTATTGATAATTATTAAACATGATTTAAGCTTCACATTCCAAATGAGAAAAACACTCAGGGAGCGCAGACCTCCGCCAAGCAGCTCAATCCCCTCCTAATTGGATTTACACATGGTGATCTGGATCATCAGCAAAAGGTTCTAAGTTGTTCTTGGTGTCTGTACACCAAACATGAAAAGTAAAAGTGAATCACAGTTTATGCTTATTCTTCACTGATTTTAGAATCCATAAATGGAGTGTTCAATGTTCAAATGTCATATTTTTTCCTGACCTCATTCTGGATCGGATCCAGAAGACGTTTTGCATGACAGCTCATATCAGACCCCTTTATGCCTGTGATGTTTGGTGAGTGAATTGAATGAATAGCCAATTTTTTTGAAAATTATAATGCAGCTTTTTTTTTCACCAGTTATTTTTAACTTGTATATGCATGATCTGTCCAGACAAACTGAAAGCCTATAATAGACTCCTGTCAGGTGTCTAAAGGTCCCTCCAGTCGACACTAGACAACCAAGGAGCTAATAAACTTTGACTGCGCTGTCGGACTTGATGGTGGCAGAGTCTGATGCGTGCAGGCTTGAAGCAAGGATTATTGTCACCACTCTTAAGTATCTCCCTGGCAGCTGTTGGCGTATGTCCACCCAATTGATCAGACCCATCTGTCCAAGCAGGGCTGAATAATTCTATTAATGCATGAGGGAGTAAGGAGGGGGCTCCAGGCCTGTCACAGTAAATGTGGACCAATCCAACTGGCCCCATGCTAATGTGGTCTGCCAGGCCTCCCTGCGGACAGAGCCCATCTTTAGGGGTCACATAGGAGGACTCATTCTGCCCATGTTGATTCATCAAAGGGGAGAGGAGAACTGTATCTCCAGGTAATCCCAAAAACAGCCAGACAGCATGAGAGAAAATGAGGGTGAGACAATTGGAATACGTAAAACCCGGAGAACAGAAGACATGCATGGACACAGAGATGCCTCAGATCAGCGTCCAAATGGAATAAAAACAGTATCACAATGGCTACTGGATACAACTGAACATTTATTGTCCTTTCAATGCTATTAGCGTAGTGTGTGTAAGGAGTTAGCAAATATTTGTTTCCACCCACATCTTAGTTTCTGTTTCAGGAATAAACCTTTTAAATCTTAGAAAATGTGTAAAATGTGTGATATGGCATTACATGCTGTGTCATTATGAGTAAAACAAAATATACCTGTCCTTTACAGGCAAAACAATGATTATTCATCTGATGCAGATTTTATTCTCTTATATGCTATATGCGAAAGAGATCTAATCAAAAAACACGCTCGTTTTTAACTGATTTTTGAATCCATAAATGGGGTTTTCAATTTTAAAATGTAATATTGCAGTCAATGGAGTTTCAAAATGTGTTCCGAAATATTTTGGTTGATTATAGATCATTACTTACGGAATTTGACACAGTCATGTAGGGTGGGTTCCTCTATCTCATCTCCAAATTTCATTTGGATCAGACCCAGAATGAGTTCAACTGTAAATTAACACACCTGAATCTTATTGTGAGCATGGTGCATTCTAATGTAAAAGCTTGTAATTTGATAAGACTGTGAGAAGCTCATGTTTGCTACACAGATTGAATTTCTTTTTTCCCCCAGACGTCATTAAGTTATAGAGCTCTTAATCCAGATGATCAATCATCATAGAGCTATCATTCATGTGTTTGCTTCTTTAGCTCCAAGGACAATGAGGAATTTGATTTACGTATATTTAGTTTTTGATGGATTGAATTGATTTCAGCCATTACCTCTTGATTATGTTTAAAATATTGTATCCGTCCTCAATAACTTTCCATTTCATTGTTGTTTTGAGAAAAATGCTGTTAGCCAAGTGTCAAACGATAATATAACTACCAGTGAATGATGATATTCTTTTTTAGTGCTGGCCTGATTTCAAGACAGTAATAATACCAATATATCAACTGTAGCGAGGCAATTATTTATTGATCAATAAGCCTACTAAGTGTAGCTGTTTTAAAATGAACATATCATTTGATTTGACAGCTTCTATAAAGAACGTAGCGTGAACTGAAATACAAATCTTTCATTTTCTCCTATACTTGCCAGGATAGCTGCCCTCCGCTGAGGAGCTCAGAACAGAACTGCCTGCAGCCCGAGCTTGTGTTGTTTTCCATTTTTATTAATAGCAACATCAGAGTACTAAATGTACAGAGGACAGATCCAATGAGAATCGCATTTACAGTGCTTGCAAATACAGAGCTTAGTAGTACAAGAGTAACCAAAATCAAAGTCACCTGGAAATCGAAACATTTACCAATAACTACAAAAGGAAAAGAGGTGTTTCATCAGACACAAAATAAAAAGTTATACAACATTGAGCCATCACCGAGACAAACTGGAGTCCCTTTTGTGAAGGTGTGCTGTGTGTGTGTATATACTAGATTCTCATACAAAAGTTAACAGAGGTACTCATTGATATATTAAACACAAATGTAAAAAATGTAAGAGTCACAAAGTATAAACTCTTCATTGTTATGGCAACAACACAATTCGAGTCAGGTTCCTTCCTGGTAGCTAATGGATTGTGATTGGTTTCCACAAACAACTGTGCCCACGTGTGAAAAGTCCCCCCCCCCCCCCCCCCCCTCCCCCAATCGATTTAAGAACCTGTACAACTTCCCCATCCCAAGAGATTTAATCTGGATGCGTGATGCTGTTGTTTTCTCTCTTAGGGAACACACAACCATGTGTCTGTGCATTCCTTTCATCCCTACTGTCACAGCATCTGATGCAGTCCATGCAAATCGAACGCCGCTTACAGCCGATTTGAGCCATGCAGCTCGTCATTGCGTAGCGGGGGGGATTATGGGAGAATTGAGATGTTGCAAACTAAATATGGTTTCTCTATTTTTTTTCGAGGCTTTGACTGCGGTGATAAGCTGTGACAGTGCCATTGCCTTAGTGTCCGTCGAGAGAGCCCTCTGCTTTAGCTAAAGTAAGTACACAATACATGATTTTGTGAAGTGATGGAGGGAAGTGAAGTGAGCAGCTGCAGGTTTTACTGTGGAAAAGAAAAATATAATTCAGTTGGATACAAATCAGTCTACATTTCATTATCCAGACGCGCCCGATCGCCGTCACCGCCAGTTCCGAAACAAGGTTCCTCACTAATGAGACACTCCAAGGCTGAAATTCATCCAAGTCTATATATAGATTCCTTGCCTGCTTCAAACAAACAAACAAAAACAGAAAACAATCCCTGGCTTTGAGAATGTCCAGCCAAAATGTAATTCAAACATACCCCAGGTTGATTAATCTACTGACATGCAAAGATGATTCAGAGTCTCTGCAAATGAGTGTATGGAACATCCTTCCTTTTGGCAGGGCTTGCTGATTGATTGAAGATACACAGGATCTGTAAAATATTAACGTTGTGTATTAAATAAATGTCAAGTCTTTGGAGTCTGACCTTCATCACTCGCTTCTTCAGTGTTCCAACTCGCTTTGCCTAAACTGCTCTCGGACAATGCTTGGATGGAATCTGACCAGTGGAGTGGAATTCTTTTCTCCCTCTCAGCCACATTCATCCTCTGACCTGAAGCATAAACTGAAAAGGCAAGAATGCATTAAAGCCTTTTCTTACCTCCCAGTTGTCTCTGGCTATGCATGTCTGTTTATCAACTTCAAGATCTTGCATGTCGTTCAGGAACAAAGCAAATCAGCTGTTTTTTATGAAGGATGCTACCACTGCAACTTTATACAGCTCATTGGAATGAATTTATATAAACCTTTTTCCTTACAGCATCAGCCAGAGGTAAGTTATATATTTTTTGGGGTTAAATAATCTGAATTGATCTATATCTCACACACAAAAAAAAGACTTGTCCCACACAGTCATTATCAGTAAGTTATGAATTGTCAACTTTCAGTAGCCACTTTCTGCAATTTCAAGGGCCAGTTTTTTGGTTAGAGAAATGTAGCAACAATTGGTGAAATAAAAACAATAATAATCAAATTGCCTTGGTCTCACGCCATCAGAGCTCAAATCTTTGCATGAAGGAATGACTTTGTTATGTCGGCGTCACCTTCAGCAATCTTACACACTGAATGCAATCTGGGCATGACCTCAGTCTTATTTTCATTATTTTGTCCATCTTCGCTGTCAGTGATAATTACATTGTACTCAACCAAGTTCAGTGTCGGCAGCTCGGCTCTCAGTGATACTGCGAAGCAAAGAGCCATCGAGGTAATGAACAACGTCTGCTGAAACCTGACCAATAGCCCAGTTCAGATGCTAATCAGACAACGTGAGGCCAAAGGACAATGTAAATGCAACATGCTGGAGTGACCCAGATCCTCCCTATGAGACTTCCCCACTCAACCTCTGGGCAATTGTAGGTATACAGATGCAACACGAGCACTGAGAAGAACAGATGTTGACATAATCGCCCGTGCAAATACACTTCTAAGTATGGAGGTGCACGATTCGGTGATCTTTCTCATCAGACTCTTCTCTACTTTTATGCCCTGGATGATTTGTTTAAATATTACAACACAAATAGATATCGTACAACTGAGAAGAACATGCACCTCTTTATCCTGTGCATGCTAAATAATATTGTTGTAACTCAGATAATATGGTATGGGTGTTTCTGAACAGTTTGCAAGAAGAAAGTTCAGCAGGCAGGACAGTCAGACTTTTCTGGAAAGTGGTGCTTTGTGTAGATAGAAAGCTGAGCAGAGCAGTTCTTGCCTTTGTCTCTCCAGCCTCTACATGAACTAAAAAGATTATGTCATGCCCCTAATTTGCCAACAGAACTATTCTAACTTTGCTACCTGCCCCCCACAGCTGGAAGGCCTGGCACAGCGATGCGAACCGTATCCACCTCTAGCAATTTGTGGTGAAATAAATTATCCATCGCAACAACCCCCCCAAAGAATCTCTCGACGAGTCGCTCGCTCGGTGAGTACAAGGTCACCATCGCTAAAAGACAACAGGTAGTCACACCGTGGCAAGTGCTTCATTTCAAAGTGCAGATTTTTTTTTTCACCATATTCTCCATCTTGGTTTTGCTTGCTAGTGCGTCGCTTGTCCTAGAACTGCTGGAACCCTATCAAGTTTGTAATTCATCACTGGAGTGCAATTTGCATCACTAAATAAATAAATAAGCATCAAATATATACTAACGCCTTTGGTTAGATGAGAAAGGAGAATCATTGCTTGAAATTCTGACATTTGATCTCAACCGATTTATCAGTTTCATAATCAGAGCAGTTGATGTAATTTCCTTTTTTCTTTTTTAGATGTTCTCTCCTAAATGCTAATATTAGCTTTTGTAATCTTTACATTAGGGTAGGTGGGAGGATGTGCACTTTGAGTGGGCTATGTCAGCTTTTATATATACAAATGAGAATGTATGATAAATGAGTTCAGAGCAAGGATCGCTGATTTCTTCGCACCTAATGTTGAATTTACTTTTTTCTTCTTCAGGTTATGAAGCAATTTATTTACTCATGTCCCATTTAACGAAGAACACAACAAAAACCCAAGATTTGATTACAATAATCTTTGAACCAATGAACACTAACTGTTTGTTTTCCAGGGGAAACTTCACCTGGAAAACACTCTCAAAACTCTGAACTATTAGAGAGCCTACTGAAGTATTAATACTTGGTTAGCTATAGATATGATACAAGTACTGCTTCAAAGTGCAGATAGGAAGCTTGGCACAAGGTTAGTTTTGTGTTTTGAAGAATTACCATAGTTACACATGTAAACAAAGACACTATCCCCGACCTAGTTTAAGCCTTCCCAAAAAACAGGAGGTTTTAAAAAATAGAACACACCTGTACACAAAGAGAAGCAATCATTTAGAAAATACTTTTACACATGTATACTATACAATAAGTTTCATAACCCTCTTGCTATTAAGATTACACTCTTCATTCAAAAAATATATGTTATGTCAAAGAAGAAACTCCACAGAGGCTGAATTGGTATTCATGAGAGGGATTTTCATGTTGCGAATGGGCAAAAGTGGGAATTTTGCACCACAGTGTTGATCCCAGGCTGTCCAGAATGGCTCGCATTCACAGATACCGCTCTCACTGGGATAACCTATATCCTCGAATG
>NW_027180350.1:300000-378249 GCF_040956055.1 Brachionichthys hirsutus
ACATGACAGTGAGCAGGCGCTACTTCGGGCCACGCTGCAGTGGCTCAGCCAGAGTCCTGAGCGGCCCGCCCACGCCAGACGGCTCCTCTCTAATGTCCGCTTCCCCCTGATGCCGATGGGAGACCTCGTGGGC
Source organism: Brachionichthys hirsutus (assembly GCF_040956055.1). NCBI lineage: Eukaryota > Metazoa > Chordata > Actinopteri > Lophiiformes > Brachionichthyidae > Brachionichthys > Brachionichthys hirsutus. Next base: position 300,134 of record NW_027180350.1, read on the forward strand.
CGGGTGCTGCCGGCGCTGCGGGCGTTGCTTCCCGAGGGGGCTGCCTGTGAGACCCTGGTGGAGGAAGCTCTGGGGTACCACGCCAGGCCCAGCGCCCAGCCGCTCCTGCAAACGGGACGCACCAGCCTGAGGGGAGGGGAAGAGCGGCTGCTTTTGATAGGAGGAGAGGTACAGATGTGGATCTGTCCAGTAGTTTACTGACAAATGAGAAGTTTGCTCTTGATATACTTGCTAGTACTCCTTTACCCTCCTGACTAGGGTTTGTCTTGATTTAATTGACTCAGACATGATTTGGAATGTACAGCAAAAATAACTTTGTGCTAACTCGCTTAAGTCGAATGTTTTTTTATATCTGGCATGTCACAATAACCTTTTCAACCGCACAAAAGTAAAAAGCCATGAGATTCTTGTCCTCTTAATTTATATTTTTTAGGTTTCAGAACACGGAGAGGAGCTGAGCGCCAACGTTTGCCGGCTGGACGGCAAAACAGGAAGCTGGAAGGTGGAAACAGAGCTGCCGGCCCAGCGGAGCCACCACTGCCTGGCGGTTCTCGGGGGCTTTATCTTCGCTGCTGGTGGCAGCTCGTCCAGGGACATTGGTGGAGATGCTGCTTGTAACCTCCTGTACAGATACGACCCCCGCCACAATCAGTGGACCAGGGTACTGAACCAAATAGGCACTGCGGCCTTCTTTCACCTTTAGTTTTCACTTTACAAATGAAGCATAAATAGCAAACGCAAAACATGTCATCCCGTTTTTTTAGGGCGCTCCGATGAACCAGCAGAGAGTGGATTTTTATTTGGGGGCGGTTGAAGATTGCCTGATTGCTGTAGGTGGCAGGAATGAAACGGGAGCTTTGTCCTCTGTGGAGGTTTATCGCCCCGCTGAAGACTGCTGGTCTTTCGTGGCGGGCCTACCCAGGTAAATAATAATATAAATATGAAGTAAATAATGCTAACTTTTCTTTTTTGTTGCACCAGATAATGTGTGATCATTAGATCTGCCCGGAGTAACATGACAATAAATCCCCTCATGAAATGGGGTTGCTGGTGGTGGTGGCTGACGTCTCTGCTGAGACTAATAAAATGAGGGGAAATAGTGAATTTATGAATACTGGCTATATCTTTATCAAAATGTATTTCAAGAGAAATGATTTATTTCCTAGATTTTTTTTTATTTCGCCTTCTGTAGGTTTACTTACGGCCACGCTGGGACAGTCCACTGCGGCATTGTCTACATTTCTGGTGGTCATGACTACCAGATCGGCCCATACCGCCGGGACGTCCTGAGCTATGATCCATCGCGGGACAGTGACGTGTGGGTAGCGCGCCAGGCCATGTCCCAACCGCGGGGATGGCATTGCATGGCGTCCCTCGACCACCTCATCTACGCGATCGGGGGCAGCGATGACGACGCAGACACCACAGAACGCTTTGACATCCTGCAGGTGGAGTCCTACGACCCGCGCAGTGGACAGTGGACCCAGATTGCACCACTGCTGCTGCCCAACAGCGAGGCAGGACTTGCAGTGTGGGCGGGGAGGATTTATGTGCTGGGTGGCTACAGCTGGGAGAAAATGTCATTCTCCAGAGCTACTCAGGTTTATAACCCCGACAAGGACTCATGGTCCAGGGGACCAGACGTGCCGAAACGCATCGCAGGGGCCTCAGCATGTGTGTGCACGGTGAGGCCGTCGCCCTGTCCGCGGAAGAAGATGGTGCACATAGTGAAATGAATGAAACACTCACATAATGACAGTGAAGCAGAACCTGAAGCATACATTTAAGATAAATCCAGTTATAGACTGATGTTTTGTTTTTGTTTATAGGCACCAACTACGTATTAGGGGCTTGTATGTCCCAATGCTTGACATACTTGCCTGGGCTGTTCAAATAAAACCAAAGCCATTTGCCACATCGTCCTGTATGAAACCTTAAAGCACAAGTTCAAGAATCATTTTACAGTCAGGCTCTTTCAGACAATCCACTGCGCTAACATTATCTTAATCTAATTAACTACGGCTGGCGAAAGCCGGTAACAGTTGTCAAAACAACAGTCACAAACCAGTAAGCGCTGTCTTTCAGTGAACACAGTGGAATGGTGTGATATATGAATTATATTTTTGAAGAAGCAGAATTCACCGAAATCAGCAGTTTTCCACAGAAAACAGAGAAAGAGCTTTTTATACAGAGAAACGTTTCAAGCAGATCGCTGACTTTGACTTTTTACTTTAATGACACATCAAACGTCTCAGCAGCTGTTTACTTCTAATAAAAACAATAACACTGAGAAGGAATTTTGTCGCGGATGCTTGAGTTAAAACTGTGGATAACTGGGGGTTTACTTACATGCTTTATTTCATGTTTATATAAAAATATATTATATTTTATTTTATATAAGTCACACCTGACTGAGTATAAGTTGCAGGGCCAGCCAACCTATGAAAAAAAGAGCGACTTCTAGTCCGGAAAATACGGTAATAAAACATGTGGCCAGAAAGATGTCCTGGGGAAGGCGGCCCCACACTGGGGGACGGAGGAGAGGAGTTGCAAGGCAGTTCAACCAAACCCTTGACGTATGGTATACGTTTCAGTAGTGAAGATATTGATTGATTTGGACATATATACATTTAAGACATTCTACAATAATGTCATGGACAGCACCAACACCAAACTGGCCCAGACACAGAAAGAACAGTCAGTAACCTAAAGAAAAACTACTCTCTGGTTATCACAAGCAGTGCATTGAAGAAAACCTTGTAAAATTTTCTTTTTTGTTTGTTTAATAAACACTCCCAAGACAGATATATTTCGTGAGTATTCTACATTCGATGTGCCTGTACAATCTGACCATGATCCTATACAGAGCACAACATATACAAATCTAAAAGCACGAGAATTTACACTAGTTCTTCATTTCATGTTTATAAAGCAAAAGCAAATCACAAACACACAATACAGAAAACTCTTCAAGCACCGTTTAAGAATAGGCAAAGCTGAATTTAAAGCAACCGTCACCAACCCAACCCACGGCAAATTGATTGTAGCCTCCAGTGATTTCCAGGCTCGACGCTGCTCACATGTAAACACACCTAGCCAATACGAGGTAATAGTACACATGATAATACTGCATAGAGGCTTAATCAGTGCTAACTTCGTGAGGTCGTACGGGTCTACGCCATTAATGACTGACGTTTTCGCGCCGTTGATAGAGTCTCTTTATAATCCGAGTCACTTTGTCTCGCTGCAAATAGGATAAAATAGTCGAAATTTGCGTTGCTTTCTTTCTAAGGAGCATTATCAGAGATGAATTTCTCCCAGTGTTTCTGCCACAGAGCCAGGGCTTCCTGTTGTTGCTTCAGAGTCAAAGAACTGTACCTGGAAGACAAGACAGGGAAACGTCACACGACGGCTGCGTGCAAGCACAGTTTGTAACGCCTTCTCCGCTCAAGCTTACCTAATAGAGTTTATTGCCAGCTGTTTGAGGGAGCCTACGTTAGATCTAATCCCACCGAAGCCCACAAAAGCTTCGTAGAAATCATACGAGAGTCCAGAGGCACCGAACATAGCAGGGTCATCAGAACTAATGACTAGCGGGTGGTTCTCTGACATCAGTGAAGCCGCCGGATGGTTTCGCAGGTCTTTGACGAGCTTCATCACCTGCATGACGGCAAGGAATAAGATATTTGTTTACAAGATGCACATTTTAACTCGTAACACAATTTTGTTGTGGCTTATAGGGAAATGCTGTACCTGATTGGATATGGGACACACTTCCACAGCCACCCCTCTCTTCCTGGATAGAACTTTGGCAAATGGGTGGCGTTGCAGAGCGAAGCCGTGGCCAATACGAGATGTGTTAAACAAAAGGGCATCCAGCAGGTTCTGGTCGACCTCTGTGCCCTCGAGATCTTCACGTGACAGAGACATCAATGTGCGTGTTATATTGCAATGATTTTCATGACACAGTCGGGCTATCCTTAAATGATGCGATGCCCATGTATCGTCTGACTCACTTCTTGGTTAAGATCTGATTGATTAGGTTTCACGATGAATTGGAATATGGAAAGAGGAGCTCACCAGTCTCTCCAGCGTGGAAAAAGAAAGGAAGCGTCACCCCTCTCTCCGCTGGCAATGACAGGGCGTCTCTAAAGTACCACAGGGGTCTGCCGCTGTCTTCACGGCCCACCTGTACATGCGTTTCAGCAAACAGTTGTGCTTTTCAAATGATTCAATTGGAGACTTTGTCTTTGGAGTAAAATCAGAACTCTCACAGTTCAACCCGTCGCTGTTTATATAACAACTGCTGCTGATTCTCACCAAGTCAAAGCCAGCCATGATATCTGGGAAGTCTCTCCGTAGCTTCATTGCTGCCTCCACAACTCCGGTCATGACAGATATGTTTACTCCCCTGGAAAAAACACAATGTTGAATGGTGGCCAAGTGTGTACTTCTACTGTCTTCTAAAAATCAAACAAGTTATATTTAAACTATAAATTTCACCGTAGGTGAATTCAGGATAGTTACCGATGGATCGTGTAGATGATTCTCGCACCAAAGAAGTCTGGGTGTTCTGCTGTGAACTGTCTTGTCACATCCTGGTAGGTCTTCAGAGTCCAGGCTGTGTCATGAGTTGTGCCGTCCAACTCGTATATCTGAGCAGCAGAAACGCAACGGGGTCAATGATAATAACACAGATGAGTGGATGAACGGAACATACCAAACATGACATCGGTGTACCTCCGGAAGCAAAGCCCGCAGTTCCAAATACATGACGTTGTCCGTGTGAAACTCCGTGAGGCCTTGGTAGTAGTAGTCTCTGAACACGGGCGCGTAAGTGACCAGACCCAACATCATAAGGAAGGCTTGTTCAAACTTATTCCACACCACATCCTGGTTTGGATACGCCGCCTCTGGATCCTGCTCAGTGAAGAGCGTCAGGTTTCCCATGATGCTGCGAGCGAACATACGATCGCTGTTAGATTACCTGCACGGGTTTCAATCTACTTATCACAGACAACATTTTCACTTAATAAAAGGTCTATTAAGCTTCCAACAATATTTTAATGGCACGCCGTCCAATCTGCAGTGATGAGCTCCCGCTTCACGATGACGACTCCGACTGAAAGTAAAACGTGATTCACCTGTCGTCTAGGTCTGTGGCGTTGACCATCTTGGCCCTGAGGCTTTCCAGCAGGGTCCAAGGGGAGCAGCGGTCCAGAGCCTTAGGATTTTGAGATGAGAAGATGAATCTGAAGGACTGGCTGTCGGTGAAACACGCGTAGCAATGGGGCCGATAGGTCACGTTCTTCACTAGCCACTCCACGCTAGTCATGGAGAAATCATGGACATGGAGCGCTCCCCCTGTAATAAAGCACACAGATTATTTAGTATAAATCTCATTCAGCGTTCATTTAAAAATTGCACGACAAAAAAAAACCCACGCACCTTTAGGCATCTTTTGAAGCAAGCTGAAAATGGGACTGGCCCGGATGAGCCGCCTGGCGTTGAAGAAGTGCAAGGCGGGAGGGAAGTCTGCTCTCAGTATCTCCTCCCGCTTCACTTTAAGAAGAAGAGCGTCCAGCCGCTCCTCTGCCTCAGTCAGAACCATCTGCCCACCTGTCTGCATGGAGACCTCCAGCTGTATGAGGGCGTCCCTCTGTCTGGGGTCTGGGATGGACAGACCACCGGTCAAGCAGCACAAAAGCAGACAGGTAGCAGCCACCTGGGGGCGCTGTAGCAGCCCTGCCATGGTTCGGTGTGGGTGGGGGGGAGGGTCTCCTAAAAGAGGAAACAACTCACAGCTGTCAAGGGGGGATGCACGTGTAAAAAATAGCGTACAACTAACTAACAATGCGCACAACAAATTCTACCTTGTTTAATTATACATATAAATGTTCCGATGATTGCGTAATGCCAGTCTTTGTGCTTAACGGCATCGTTATAACTTTGACAGCAACGTAAAGACCGATTGATGAGGTTAACTCTGCTCTATTTACAACGCACGGTTCAATTTAAATGCGGCGGATCGACATTAAAAACTTACTTCTGTCGGAAACACGTTTCGTGTGTGATCAGAACGCTTTTATTGTTCCAACACCGTAACGACAATAACAAAGCGTACAGAAATGTCCACGCTTCCGTGCAAGACCGCACTCGGTGGTGTCGATCCCTGCTATGATTGGCTGAAACTTAAAGCGGATCATCATTTATTGGTGGCGTCAGCGTGACTCACTAAATACACTAAATCAAAATAAAGCAAAGACTTGATAATAATTTACATAAAACTACTATTCTATTCTATTATGGGCTGTTAATTCAATTAATTAAGTTAAACACCTCACATGCAAAATATAATTTTTATAACAAATAACTTTTTTATAACCGACAAACTTGCGATGATTAAACATGTTTCTATGTGAGAAATACACAAAAACTGAATGGAAAAAAATAGGATGATTATCTTTTAGATAAATGAAAGCACTCCATCACCTCCACCTCTTCTTGTCCGTTCGAAAGTCAATAAAGAGTTCTTTTTACTGCTGGCAATGTTTTAATGTAGGCTGTAAGACTTGGCTTGACTTTACAACCATACGACGCGACCATCAAGGCCACCGTCGAACTAAAAGCAACATAAAACACAATAAAGTATACAAATTGCATATAAATAAATATATAAACGTGAATAAATACCTCGCTGGCTGACCCTTACTTAGAGGCAGAAATGAGGACTTTAAATTTGACTTTTAATGGTCTTACTTCCCCATATCCTAAAAAAAAAAAAAAAAAAACTTCCCCATATCCTCTCCGAAACTAGCGTGCATCACTAATTAGCGCACGTACGGAAAACATTTCCTGAACAATAGTTCCGATATCAAATAACTATAAATATGTAAACATGCATGAGACAAAAACTACAATAGATAGACGAAAATTATGGCAGTAAAACACTCCATCGAGTGACACTACAGCTGAGATGGCATGATTTATTCACCACGTCCGGATGCACAAAGCCAAACCCATAGTTTAAAGATAAATCAATGCCTGCGCAGTCGGGGCTGCCAGATGTGTGGCAGGTGTCGCACGTCAGCCGCTGTGACGCATAGTTTGAGCGAGAAAAATATTAAAAACGTTTAGTTTTAATGTTACAAAATTACCATAATCATCACACTTAGAATTACATTTTGAAATGAACAAGCGAAAATATAAATATATTTTAACTCGCTCAGTGCCAGCCACTTCCCCTCATTTTGTATTTCAAGATGCACAGAATATTGGAGTACTATGACTACGCAAACACCAAACCTACCAAATGAAAGATTAAATTCTCTTCTTTCACCAGAAAAAAGTGCGTTCCTTCAAGAATTCACCAAAATCAGCAGTTTTCACCAGAAAACGGAGGAAGCGAGCATTTTGTTCAGAGAAACATTTCTAGCAGATCGCTGACTTTGATAATAGTCAGCGATTTGATCAAACATCTCAGTTGGAATGAGTTGATTAAATACTCGTAATGTATTTTCTAAAGTCACAAGGAGCCTCAACAGGAAGATGAAAGAGCCGCAGGTTGCCGACCCCTGGACTCGCTCCTTGGCTAACATTAATTCTATTCATCCAACATCAGACTTTTAAATGTAAACAAAAGTTGAAATACTTTCAAAATTTCTTTGAAATAAATATTCAAACTAGGTATAATTATTTGTTGATTTTTTTTGTGTGAAGTTTTATAGAGTAGTGAGAGTATTGTTTTTCTAATACGTTTTTAATTGACCGTGACAAAAAATAACTTCCAAGAAAAGGCATTTATTTATAAGAAATGTACAGTGTAGAAAATACTCCTTTTCATTTCCAAAATAATCTGTCAGTCAGATCAGAACTTGTAAACCTAAATTAAAATTAAACATACCGGCCTCTTTCTCTCCAATGTAACAATGCTACTGAGGTAAAAAGACAACCGTTTAAAAGCAATGAAAAATGCAGAAAAAAAGAAACATACACCACATTTACAATTAAAACAAGTCCAAACATGTACAACAATTCTTTTAACAACAAATAAATATGAGTCACATTTAATCTTTTGTAAATGGTTTTCACTAGTGCAGAGATGACAGCAGAATAAACGCGAGTTGAACGTAGACTCCTGATGAACCGTTGTTTCTAGACATCAGAAATGCACAGACGCAAACACACACACACACACACACACACACACCATCTGTACAACAAAAAAAATTCATATTACAACCTCCGACTTTTAAAATAAACAGTGTCCTTCATACAATAAACAGCACACTGTCTCCAAAGTGGCGCCATTAGTACACCGAATATAGTCCCATATGGACAGCTGAATGTGTAGTAGTTTTGTTTGTACCACTTTCTGTAGTACGTTTGGACAGTTTCCATAGCTTGTAGTGTACATGACATCCACAGAGCTGATGCTCAAGCCCTATAAATATGAAATTCATATCACACTGACAGGCTTACATGCAGTTTCATTTTCCCAAAATGAGGAAATTAGTCACTCTTGACAAGTCTGGTGTAAAAAATTTAAGAAGTTGTCTCACAATTTCTAGCCGTTTCCTTATCCATCATCCCTCCTTTAGAATTTCCTTACCATGCCTTGGGTTCCTACTACTAAGGTACTAATGAACTTCTACATCACATTGCAGCCATTGGTTGGAATACAGCTGACGTTTACTTTCAATCCATAGGTATGTAATCTGTACAAATAGAGAGACCACTTTGCAGGGTCCTATTAGAGTTATGATGTAAGACCAGGCATAATACTCAAATGATGAAATTAAAAACTAAGAATGTCCTGTTCCATTAGCAAACTACTTCGCACTTTCAGGGACTGCTTCCTTAACGGAGCTGGATCATCATCTTGGTCAGACACTCAGTCATCATTTGACACAGCTCTCTAAAATAACCCCCCCTTCTCCCCAAGACGCTAATGCTATGCAAGGCCATTTTATTGAGTTTTGCATGTCTGTAATAGTAAGAATGGTGCTAAAATCATCTACTGGTCATAAACACTGACCTCAGGAGTCTAGCAGAGGGGAAGACAATTGGAGGGTCTAGATGAGGTAGATTGTAATCTTAAATTCTAATTACAATTTGACTTCTTAGCAACATTTTTTTTTTTCTAGAAACAGTGTATTTTGTAAAATCCAAGAATTTGACAGTATAAATCGTCAAACGTTGCTTTGAACAATTACCACAGATCATTTAAAAAGATTCAAATGACAGATCGATTTGCCACAAATGCAATTTTCCTTATGTCGCTTCTTCAAATGCAGAACAATACCCGTATATAGAAACTATACACCCTGAGGATAAATGGGGAAGATGAAGTACTCACAAAGCAACCATGCAAAGAGCAGAGCTGTGAATAAGCAAAGAGAACTAAGGCTTCATACGTTGAGATGGAACGCAACAAATATCACTCCAAAAATAAAAAGAAAAGAAATCTAGATCCAAACAGCATGATTTAAAGAGTTTGCATTTGGTCTGTGCATGTGCATACCCAGCTAGGACACATCACTATCTGACCATTTAAGAACTCCCTCATCTGAGACTAGAAGGACATACTTTCATATACACTTGACTAAAAATAAGACTACCCAAGGCCACTCAATTTGAGGATGTCTAGACTAAAAATCCATAGTGCATATTATAGAATTAGGTGCTACTGAATAGAACTTGTCATCGTTTCCAGTCCCACTACGCTAGTCGACGACATTCTTAACAATAAAGGCCGCTTTGAAAGATGCATACACTAGAGTATGTCTACTCCAGAACCAGAGAGACGCTGTTAGAGTCGGGGTGGAAATGGACAGTTTTAGCATCTAGCAAATCCTTTGACAAGCAGCTAATCTGCAGCACAGTCTTTATCATGTACACTTTTGCTTATACATTCACATAGAAATTGAAGGCAATTTGTAAGAGGCCTGCGAAGTCGACCGATTTGGGGAGACAATCCTCCTTTTCTACACCTGAGTTTAAACAGAAACTGGAAAATAGTAAAAAATCAACAATTCGTCTCCTCTTCATCACAGTCCTCCTTAGATCTGTCAGTAGCTAAGTCACGTACAGCCTGACGGTCAGCAGACATGACAGGCAGGCTTGTATTCAGTGACCTTTCATTCGTTTGGATTTCAGTGGTTCAGAGAAGAGAGGACTGTCCAGTGTGCTTGCAGGCCGCGTCCCTGCTTTTGACAGGTCGACCCATCGGTTAAAGTGAAGGATCCTCATTTGAACACTCGTGTTGGGAGGTGACCACTTCCTGGTGAAGTGTCTGGCAAGTCCATGAATGCCGACCACTTCCACCAAAGCACTTCCGCAAATTGCCCGAGCTCTACGTGCAGAAGGGCAAGCAAAGACAAAATAGTTCTCCAGGGCCCAATCAGGTTTCACATTACCATGACCGTAGTAACATCAGCTGCCTGGGCGTTTGCCAAGTCCAGAACAGAAGTAGGGAAAACATTTTTACCCAGCGAAGGATACTTGGTAAGAGATGTAGGTAGAACAAATAAGCATACTCAAAGTATATTCATTCCTTTTGTCTCACTGCTTAATTTGGATGCTCTTTGATGAAAATGATGCCTGAAAGGAGAACAACATTTAAATTAACGCCGATCAAAGCACAATTCTGACTGACCAAAAAAAACCCAAACATTAATCGAAAATATCACAATAACATTTCTATGTTTTGGCTCTCCATTCATATTCCTCAGAATAAACACCCACGTTATTTAAGTTATATTCATATAGAATAAAGAGTGATGAAATAAGAAATTGATGGAACCTGAACACTTGTTGTAACATACGGTGTCTAAAGTCGTCTTTACTCACTCTATGATCCTCGTCACACTCCTTGTTTACCGTTAGAGCCACCTGGAGCAGACATCTGTTGCCTGGGACAATGACAAACCGCAATAACATGCATTTTTATATTGTTAGATTTAGTATTATCAAGTTATCGATAATATGGTAAAATATTCAGATTAGGTTCAATGCAATTTCTAAGAACCTAAGTAAGTAAGAATACAAAACAAAAAAATTGTCCTATCACTGGAAAAACACAACATACTACACTTGATTGGATGAATAATCTCACCCTGGCTGTAGTAAGTGTTCGGACATTAGGCCTCTGTGCTGAATCATCATGCCCTGGAAATGCCCAGCTGGTCGGACGTGCCTGTACATCATCATGCGTGTCTGACCTGGAGAGAAGGGAAGCTGCTGGGGCCGCTGCAGAGCCTCCATCAGGTGGGGGTGAGGGCTTCGTACGGCGCACCGTCCTGGATCGTTGTACGGATGGCCAGGATAAGGGGCTCTGTTGCCCCCGCTATGAGCCTGAGATATCATGTGGGGAGGAGGGACACCGCCTTGCTGCATTCCCGGATGCAGGGTGCGAGGATCGAACATGAAGCCAGGCATCACGTGTGTAGCAGTGGCATGAGAGCGTTGCTGAGGTAGCTGGATTCTACGGTGGCGAGAGGCAGCATTATGAGAGTCAAGGTCCAGGATTTCCTTCGGGCTGTCGGGCTGCTCTGAGGTCACTGAGTGAACCTGTTTTGTTGGGCTTTCACAGCCGTTTCCACACTTCCCCTCGTCTGCACCTCCAGGCTGCAGGCCTACGTCGGGCAAAGGGCCGGGGGACACCAAACTAGCACCGCTGGAGCCTTCAGAGCCCAACGGGGAAACGCTGCTCTCCTTTAATTGACCATTGCCCCTTGCACTTGATATGGGTAGGTATGCATTGGGTAACATTTGCTGGTAATTAGACCCGTGCCGCTCCTCTGAAGGATAAATCCCTCTAGTGCTGACCTGGTTATGGGCAGAAGCTTGCGGATGAAGTTGGGGGTAGTAGTGCTGCTGCTGCTGGTACTGATGATGAGGCGGGCACGCGTTAGGATGGGCCTGAGGGTGCTGTTGACCCTGCATGTGATAGGAGTAGGGAGTGCCTCCTTGCTGGTGGTAGGCGGGGTGGTGAGCAAAATTAAGGAGAGGGTTTACGGCCTGGTTGTGATAAGCGTGGGGAGCAGGCATACGCATGGCCCTCGTCATGTTTGTGTGGCTCAAGTGTGAATGCGGACGGTTACTCTGGCCAAACTGGCCCATGTTCCCATTTACCTGCCCTTGGGAATGCGGTGGTACGGCTGGATTGTAAGCCGGCGCTGGTCCTCTCTGAGCCTGCATACTTTGGTTACCACCTACTGGCACGGTTTGAAGATGATGGGGGGCAACTGCCTGGTGTTTGTAAAGGCCATTTGGATGTCCAGGTTTAATTGTAATGTACTGTGTTGGAACTGCAGTGACCTCTTTTTCTGGCCTACATGTCGGTTCACTGGGTCTTTGATCTCCGTGGTCTGCTGGGCTAGACTGGGAGAGTGACAATGGGGTAGGATGACTGGGTGGCAAAGAGGGGAGATGGGCTGGCTGAGTCGGTCCAGACTGGACTGGACTGTTTTGTGCGGGATGTTGTGGAGAGTCGTTTTGGGGTGCGTGACGGCGAGGTGGCACAGAATTTTGTTGTTGCATGTTCTGGCTTATCTGCTGGGGAGGGGAACTCCGCATTGTCTGAGGTTCTTGCTGCTTTTTGATGTTCTGCTGGTGGCCATTTTGCTTATGTTCATCCTGTGCCACATTGTTCTCTGACATTTGCAGAGTGGAATTCTGAGAAGCTGCTGCATGCAGTGATGGAGAATTTTGCTGAAGTTCAGGGCTTGATGCTTTTTGCCGTGGACTATTCTGTGCACGCGGAGAGGCGCTGGTTGGTGCGGCGTCAGTGGAGAAGTTCTTAATCATGTTGAGGTGACTTGACGCAATAGTGGTATTGATATGTAGAGGATGGCAGTGGCTGGCGGATCGCCTCAGGGCATGCGTCTCCTGCTTGTTGCTTTCCGTTGAACCCTGTGAGAGCCCTGGCGTAGAAAGATTCTCCTGTGATCTACCCGGGAGGCTCATCGTTTCCTCTCCTGGCCCAGCCTGGACTCGTGTAGGGCTCAGTATGGCTGGGTGCTTTTGGTCAGTTAAAGCAGTGCTTTCGTGTGCCGACAGCCCATCTGAAATGTTGCTGGCATCCTTTTTTCTCTCTAATGCAGAGTCTGTGAACAAACAATCATGAAAGTAAAATTAGCGTTGAATACATATGAACAACGTATTGAATCAGAATCTCAGAACTATGCCGTGAACTGTGTCAAAGTTCATCAAATCATCAAATATTTTTACCGACAGAAATAATGCAAAACTAGGAAATTAGTGAAATGTAACAATGCCCAGTTCCAAATTTTTTTGCAGTGAGAATGCTTAGATACAGGATACTTGTGAGCTTACTGGTGAGGCTTATGCAGAGACATATTCTCTTTTGCCAATTTTATGAAAATAATGAATATTTAATATGTCACAAACTGAAAAATAATTACAGCGCTAATTACAAATAGCACTTGACAGAGAGACCAAAATTGGGGGGCTGGGCTAAGGAACCAAATGAGACAATATAGGCTGGAAAAAATATTTCTGGAGAAAAGGATTAGACTGCTTGGGTTCCTTAATGCAGAACACAGAAGGCTGCTGCTGCTAGAATACTAAGAGAGAAGGTCAGGGCTACCTTTGGGCAGCATGTCTGTCTGCTGGGAAGGCTGGCTGTCTGGCCCATTGTCTCTAGCAGGATGCAGCAGCTGAACCTCAGGGGCAGGAGGAGGCTGATGAGAGGGGTGAGCTGGGATGGTGCCAATTCCTGACGGGGGCCCAGGCTGCTGAAAGTTGCCTATGTGCTGACGAGGGGGACCGACAGGGGGGGCAGAAGGAGCTGACAGCTGCTGCAGGGCCAGCATCTCTGGGCTTTCAAGCATGGAAGCCAAGCGTGTCCTGCCAGAGGAGTCGAGATGAGGAACAGGGGGATGTGTGGACCTGGGCCCGAGGGATGTGACTGCTGCAGACATTTGATACTGGGCATTTGGTGGAGGGTGGGGGTATCCAGCAGCCTCCGGCCATGGCTTAAGTCCCACCGAAGGGGGGATCCCATCGTAATTATAGTTGCGCTGGTTCACCATGTTGGGATCTTGCATTTGAATCCCATTGGGTCTCTCCTGGTGATTAATACCGGTCCACATGTTAGATGGGCCCACAGCAGAAGGTCTCAACCCCCGATAGCTGTGCTGAGGTGTTTGTTCCGACCCCGAAAATCTGTTCCCCATTGTGTGAATGTTGTAGCCTTCCGGACGGTGGTGTGATGGGTACATGCTGGCTTCAGGAGGAGGCCCATGCTGGAGAGCTGTGGGACGTGGGCCCAGAGACGGACCATGAGTTGGACCCATGTAGGGATGATGCTGCTGCTGGTGTGGAGGTTGCTGGTGAGATTCTGGACCCATGGGATACCTGGGATGCATTTGATGTCCTTCAACCATTCGATGCTGGAAAGAAAAATGTAGTCGTTTAAATTTGGTGAGTACGTCATTACATCATCACCATTACATGTACAAGAAATCTGTGACCAGGAAATATTCATTGGAAACTAAGACGAAAAAACGTTTTGTAATACTGTTAGGGTTCGGACCCTTTATAAAATCTGTCTGTCTACTTACATTGTCTTGGGAGAGATGAAAATGGGGGGGGGGGGGTGTTAAGTTATAAATAAGCCTTTGCTTCGAACTACCCCGTTTTGGTTCAGTGTTAAAAATGCCTTTGCATGATTGTCTGATTGTCCTTTTTACTTGCTTTGTTGAAAAATGAACCAAAATAAAAATACTTTCATTCATTCACATCAGTCTGTTTTTGCAGATTCAAACTATAAATTTGACAGACCAATTTTCAGTAAGCACAGCCATGAGTTTACTTGCTAAAAGCAGTAATACTTTACAAAGTATTACTTTGTAATTGAAGCATTGTAATAATTACATTTAGAAAAGTTCAAATTAGAAGTCTGTATATTACCTGCATGTTAAAGTTGTGAGGCAAGCGGTTCAAACTTGGGTCTCCATGTCTAGGAATGTGAGCTGGGTAGGCAAAGCGTGGATCCATGGCCATTCCTTGGGCAAACATGTGTGGGCCATGAGGACCAGTGGGGCCAGGTCGATGATAGCGCTGATTAGAGAATATGAAAAATATATATATTACGAGGGGTACCGGTAAATGAAAAATACGGTATGATTAGATATGTAGTGAATCTTTGGAAAACAAGTTGACTTATCCTGTACAGACCTGTTGCCCTGGGTGGTACATGCCCCTCAGGTCTCCTTCGTGGACTTGCTGTTGACTTGGGGTCAAGGTGTGGGGGTGATGGGAGCCATTGACCCAGTGGAAGGGAGGTGGTGGTCTTGTGGGTTTGTTTTCCTTGAAGGGCGTGCTGCCCTTGCCTCCCTGTGAGTTCCTTTTGCCCTGAACTTGCTCAGTGGCCTTGATAAGACTTTCAGGCCCCAAATGTTTACTGCTGCGATTGCGCTTTTTTTCCTTGCGCTCCTTTTCCTCGCTGTTAATGTGGAACTCCTCATCGGTGTCGCCGTCCTCCGATGGGAAATGTTTTAGTAAGGCCCGGTTAAAACAACGCTCCAGAGACTCTGCCATGATGGTGTATTCTGCAGAAAGGCAAACAAATATTATACAACCTCTTACACATAGCTACATCTTCTGCAGCAGTAGCAGTCACGCTCCCTAAAATGCATAACAATGAGAACATCCACTCATTTACACTCAAATAATAGTTTTTCATCCGCCTGCTGCAAATCACTCCCATCCCTTTCACACACACATTCTTACAAGCAACACACTGCTCCATTCCTCAGTGCACTCAAAACAATATGGAAGGATTGAAGCCATAGACACACACTTGCCCCTCCGTTCTAAGACCTGTGCTAGAAGGCTGACCAGGTCAGAGGGCAAAGGTTGACATCTACATCTCCAACACATTCCTCATTCTGCTGCTCCACCCCGGCCCCCCTCCCACCCATCCCTGGGGAGAGTATTCAATTGAATGGATGGCTCCAGACAGGGGGTTTAGGGGCTGGAATGTTTCTCTGACACTGCAGGGCTCAGATCCCTCCGAGCGCTGGAGCACAGCTCAATCACTCCTCATTAATCACTGTCAAGACCGCCTTGGTCCCGGCCCCAACACGTCACAAAGTCCAGCCCACTTCTTTTGCTCTCTCTCCCACCCCAAAAATTAATACATGTGCTTTTAAATCAGAACATGCACCAAATGAAATGGAGTATGATGTATTTTTTATACAGACGGAAAATCCAGGTAAGAAAAAAACGCAGAAAATCTTTGGAGGTGGAGCAAATTTGTTTACCGCTGGCCTCTCCATTGTACTCGGCACAGTTTTCAAACATGAGCTTCATGTCAGCGACAAACTCCTCCTCGGTAATGTATTCCCCTTCGTTGAGCTTCTTTTCTATGGTGGCCAAGTCCATAGGAGTCTGAAAATTATTTTAAACAGTTTAAATACCACATTTATATAGACAATTATACAAACTACCGGTACTATGAATACATGCAAATGTTTATAGCGTTCTTTTTCTTCGTACCTTGATGATCTCGTGGTAATTAGGAGCATAGGAGTCATCCACAGGCTCCAGGAAAGGCCAAGAATCTTTATGGGCTTTCAAGGCCTCAAGCACTGGTGAAGACAGATCAGATAAGACATTACAGCAAACAATAACAGAGATGGAAATAAAGCGACAGCCTTGTGCAGGTGCTCAGGGTGCATACCTTTGTATAGAGCAGTGTAGTCGTCATCAATTTCATAGCTGAAACGTCAAACAGGTGATGCGTTACAAACAGCACTCGGACCAAACCGCCACAGAACCACATCCATTTCCACAATCATGTAATTTCAGCTAGTCCCATGGTAGAGCCTCAAAATAGGAAAGGCTGCACCCTTTCAGCTGAGATAAGCAACTGCTTATTGAACCACAAAGTGAGATCTGAAGTAAAAAGTATCTTACAATTCTTTATTTTTCCGTTTTCTGTGGATCGGAGAGGAGGGCTCAAGATTCAGGAGATTTGGTGGCAGGTCTTTCCCTTGAGACAGCAGCCACGCTTTTTCCTCTCGCATCTTCCGTCTCTTGGCTCGCTCTGTGAGAGAAGGATGAACAAAGGAGGTCAACGTGGGCACAAATAACATTTATGAAGTTTCAGTCTTGTCATCTAAATTTACAGTTAAATTTACACTCAGTGAAAACCAGGCACTGGCCATCAAAGACAGCACTAGCTCAGATTAGTAGAAAGAGAATGATTTGTCAGTCATCGTTTTCAGGGCCCAGTTGATCAAAAGAGCCAAACAGAGCTCAGAGAAAATGCACGTATCACATCTTTATATTTCAACAGCCCCCTGTAGTGTGGATTGAAGTGATTTGAGGGTGGATTCCACATACGCCATGCACACAGAGAGTAGGCCAGGTCCTGCTGTTCATCTATAATACATTAATGAGGCTCTGCCAAGGAAGCACAATCAGCAGTTCATTAACCCTTGACAGATGACATCAGAGGGGGGTAGAAAGAGAGACGTGATCCTGTCATTAAAGGCCCATTACAATCTCGCTCACATTCTCTGTGTACTACACGTAAATCACAGGGCTTGACTGCTGCTATGCAACTGCAGATTTTTGGGCCACTGAGAGAAAAAAATACATCAATGGTGATGTGAAAGTCGTGGGGCGCGCTTTACAATCCATTGCGGCCCCCATTCCCGAGCTGGAAAAGGACCATTTTCTACCTGCTGCCGACAGGCCACTGATGAAAGAATGTGAAACTAGAGAAGCACTCAGCAAGCCTAGACCTCCGCCGAGCGGCTCATTCCCTTCCTAATTGGATTTGCACCGTCCACACGGTGATCTGGATCATCATCAAAAGGTTAGAAATTGTTCTTGGCGTTTTTATACAGCAACCATGAAAAGTAAAAGTGAATTGTAGTAGAGTTGAGATTTTTGAATCCGTCAGTGGGGTGTTCAACGCAAAAAAAATTAAATGAATGCCTCCATTCTGGCTCTAATCCTAATTCGGTGGTGAGAGAGAGGCCCCCATCCTTTACGACTGTATCAAATTCCATAAACATCAGTCAATAGTCAACCGAGATATTGAGGAACAGATTTTGAAGCTGCATTCACTGCACCAAAATCTGTTCCTGGTAACATTCCCAACATTTCCTGAGAATTTCATTCCGATCCATCCAGAACTAACAGACAGACGCCAGAGGTTATTATTATTGCTGCTTTGTGATATTTGACTTTTGGCATCCAGCTTGATTTTGATATTGAAATCTTTATTATGTGTTCATTCATTAGTAGATTTATTTCAGCTTGCCATAGACCACAACAATATTATTCAGATCTGGATATGGGGAACATTTTTCACAAACAACTCGTATATCTTTCTATCTGTATTCCATCCCCCTGCGTAGCTGACCATCTTACCCTCCACTGCTTTGATCTTTTCCATCCTTTCCCTCTGTTGTTGTTCCAGAAGAAGCTGTTCCTCTTCTCGTCTCTGCTCAGCCAGCAGGACCTGTCTATCCAGCTCCTCATCTTTCTTCTTCTCCTCCGTGATTCCCTTCAGAGTGTCCTGAATATATAGACAAAAGCATGTTGTAAAATGTATTGTGGGAATTAAAAACACAAAAGTACGAAAGAGAACTGCGGATGGCGTTTGTATCGGTAATAAAAATGAAACATATTTGTGTATGCATGTCTTCATTTTGGATTTTGTGAATTGTGACTATGTCTCCGTCTACAGCTACAGTGCACGCACAGTCTTCAATACAATTATAATGTCACATACATGCACACAGACAAGAACGCACCTGCTCCTCTTGGCTAAGGTGCTTTTCAGACAACCAGTGGGATGAATGAAGTGACATTGGATCCAGTTGTTTCTGTTTTTGCTCCTGCTCCTGAAGAAATAAGCAAGTGACAAAGTTTCTTTCTGAAAAAAGATTATGTCTTTCACAGATATAAAATGCTTCTCTTTTGGTCATGCAGTGATGAAATAGTGGTGATATTAGGCAAATAATTAACAGGCAAAATTTTGTGATTTACATATATGATGTGATTAAAATGTAAATCTTTAAGTCATAAAATAAAAGCTGTAAATAGTGAATTGTTTAGAATATAATAGATAATATAGTAAAACAGAGGAGAAGAAGACAGGTAACTGACAGCTCTTCAAAAACATCAAACTGCAAGCCCAATTCTTCTCTTTGTTGCTGCTGATGATGATAGAGAAAGGCCAAGGAGGTTTCTATAGCAACAGTGTTAGTTATACATCACAGAAGTGTAAAGTTCAAATAGGTAGGCTCAAACAATGCTTATACTTTAGCTTTGACTAGCTATTGCAGTCAACAATTAGAATTTATTCCATGATGAGTTGGGAGGAAATTTTAATGTGTGGTGCTGGGTTGACTCAGTTGAACAAGACCAAAAAAAAAAAATAGGTCTATGATCTCTCCTTCAGCTACTTAAAACACATTCCTTGGAAGATATGACTCAATGATAAGTGAACACCAGCATGCAGATGACAGAGCTGTCATTCTAGCTAATGTAAGAGCAAAAGTTAAAGGCCTAGGGCAAACTTCATGAACAAGCTTGGGTGCTGAATGAAGGGCAAGCACAGACCAGCTTTCCTTCATCTCACCTGTGGTGCAGCCGAAATGTTTTCACAGGTATTCAGTTCAGAATATTTCAACTCCATAGGGTCTTTAATTAACATAAATTAATTTTATGCAAGTTAAGAATGTTAAAAGGAGAATAGGTAATGTTATGGTGGGATTTGTGAAGTGGCTGAGAGATGATATCCAGACTCCTACTGTTACAGGGACTAAAAGCAGTCAATGTCTCTCCCGTTTCCAACCTTGTGTTCTATCATGGTGCTGATCTCAGGCAAGAAATTCTGGCTGATGACATGGTAGAGGTGGCGGTCCTGCGGGGAGGTTTTGTACTTGATGCTCTCTGCCAGACTGACCCATTGTTCCTCTGTGTCACATACCAGGGCCCAACTGCCTCGCTTATGGCCTGATAAAAGAAAAAGAGAGGAGACCTTGCTGAGCAATTCTTGAAAAAAATGTGCCGTGTTGAAATCCGTGAAACTAACAGAACGACAAAGCAGAAATACATGTAAGGCTGTGGTTTAAATGGCGGAGCCAATAACCTCAAGGTTTGTGGTTCAAATCCCACTGCATCCTACTCATTTCTCTGTTGTGTCCTTGGGCAAGACACTTCACCCACCATGACTCCAGTGCCCCCTCACATGACTGGTGGTCCGAGAGGCCGTAGGCATAATTTAACTCGTGTTTCCGTCAGTCTGCCTCAGGGCAGCTGTGCCTACAGATGTAGTTTATCACTACTGGTGTCATTGTGGAGTGAATGAGTAATGGTTTCATTGTGACGTGCTTTGGCTGCTTAGAAAGGCACTATATAAATCCAATCCATTATTATCATCATATTCAACAGATCATCTCACCTCTGCTCGGTTGGACGTCTTCCACTTCATTTTCTGTCTTCACTTCTGTTACTTCAATCTCCACCTCACTGCAAAGTAAAAAAAAACACATTTGAAGAATAGATCTAAAATATTCCTACAATAATAAACACTTTTTTTGTTTTTGTACACAGATGCCTCCACTACTAGAAAAAGGTCATACTTGCTGATATGGTTAGACTACAACCTCCATCAGAACAAAACAATAGCAGAATGACATAATCAGCCACTACATTTCAGATGAACATAACACTTTGAAAATTACCCAATGAAGGAAAACAATTATAGGACGCACACCGTGAGGATTATACAATAAATGTATGTATTCTAGAACATCTTTTGCTGATTTTGCTTTGAAACACGATTGAACAAGTCCTGAATAATATCTATACAACCTAAGACCATGTGGCGAACAGTCATGGCATCTGATGGGATAGTTAAATGCATGTTTTATTTTTCACATAACTCGTACATCTTTACAACATATGAATAACTGCATGTAAAAGTTTCTGCGCAACGGGCTAACGTCACTGGCAAACAAAAAAGTTTTTTCTTACCTTAGACGGGGGTCTTCAAGTTTTCTTCTCTTTGGTGGCCGTCCCCTTTTCTTTTTCTCTGGTAATATTAGTTCAGAGTGTTCACTGTTGGAAAGCCAAAATCAAGAAGAAAACTCTTTAAGTTGATAGCCTCTCAGCATCTGTGACTATTCCTTATAAGTGATGGGTCCAAAGAAAGCGAATGGTGAGGATGGCAGTGCCGGTATCTATAAATGTGACCGCGGTGTCTTCGTAAGGGATTTGGCACGCCAGTACGAGCGGAGAACATCGACGATATGTACAATCCTCAAACAGAAGGATGCTATCAAGAACACATAGAATTCCAAAGGCGGAACCATTATGTCTTAGTTTGTGTAATTGTACATGTAAAGGTAAAATTACTCCTTCCCTCTCCCTCCTCTCCTCCTCACATGGCACACGCTCTTAGCGCCATCGTCTGTCTTGAAGTTAAAACTCATAATAAAACCACATTTTAGATTACAATAATATTGTATATAGTTTTTTGTGCGCGTGTGTATCTATATAGTAATTAAAAAACAATCCATTGTTATCAGCATTGATTTGAGTGTTTTTAGACGGCCGGAACAGATTAAATTGTTTTCAGTTATTTTATATGGGAAAAATTGATTTGACATACGAGTGCGAGTTACAAGCTCGGTCCAGAAATGAATTATACTCGTATGTCAAGGTATTACTGTACCTCTATAATTAACCCCTGACACTTCTTTAAGAGTGTTAACCAATATTGCATCTGCATGCCTACAACATGTTCTAGTGAACTGCAGAAAAGACAATCCGTGAGGAAACATGTACTGAACAGAGGACAACTCAATTCACCTGAGCTTCTCTCCTTTCCTCTTCGCCGGCTCTTCTTTATACATCCGAGTGCCGTAAAAGTACCAGTAGAGGGCACCATTTCCATCCTGCCCCAGCGGTTCAACCCTCAGGCTGTCTGCATCCAGTCCCTGACAGGTGATAGTTGATAACATTTACTAAAAATCATTTGAGGGGCTGATTTTAAATCATCAGTCATTAGAAGGTGATGCCCATTCAGTCCTGTGAGCCTACGCAGCTGTTAATCACACACTGACATGAAGCGCTTTAAGTGTCTTAGCAAGTACATTTTATAAATTGAGTTACATAAATTAATAAAACATCTTATCTCAAGAGAAAATATTTCGCAGGAAATTAACTGGCAGACAAAACGGAGGTAAACCTGTCAGGTTATTATTAATTGCACATTATTTAGGCTGGGATATATGATGTTACTGTCCACGAGGTTACCTTGGTCAGGTGTTATAAAAAGTTGCCTGTAATCTAAAAAGACTTGGCATATTTTTAGGAATTAACTATAATTTATTCATGAGAATCAGTGCTCATAATTTACTTATATTTGGTAATGCGTAAACTAATGTAGCTACACCGGATTGATTAAGCCCAATTGCATGCATGAGACAAAGTATATGCAGATTTTACTTTCGATCCTCATAGATGCCTACCTTAAGCAGGTCAAAGACATCAGCAGCATCCAGACGGTAGTCACAAAGGCGGTGGAGCAGCTCCACCTGAGTTCGAGGGGGGAGATTCTCAAACGAGCCCTCTCGAAGTGGGTTGGGTTTCCCTTCTTCCAGCTCCCACCGGTAGCTGATGATGTCATCCAGGTAACTGCTGAATGCCTGGGGGCTGAATGACAAAGTAAACAAAAAGAAACAGAAGAGGAGGCCAAAATATGAGAAGTCAGATGATTAAAATGTATTTAAGGACAAAGTTGCCCCTCACTTACTAGAAAGTATCTTTAGTTTGTCGCATAAATTGTTTTGAAGCGACAAATAAATGTTATATGAAGCTTCCCGTTTCACATAAAACAGAAAGGTTTTCTGATCTATTGAGATTTAAGATGAGTCCATAGGACCAGCTCAATTGCACGTGTGGCGTGACATGAAAGTCGACACTTCAAGCTTCAAGATTCAAGATTCAAGATACTTTATTGTCATTATGCGAACATAATAAAATCGTGAGAAGGCCCACGGCTTAAGGCACACATCATAACATCAAGATCAGCTAGCTTATTTTTGTGGCGTATAGGAAATGGACAAAGTTCAATCTACCGCTGCAGCCGGTGAGAAAGAGGAGGTGGAGCTTAACAAAGATGGAAAGAGAGAGTGTTGTGTCTCAGCTATGAGTGGGAGCTCGCAAATAAATGCTGTTTACTGTTTAGGTCTAGTTGATTAATCAATGAGTTTCAGTTCCAACTCTGATCAATAGAACAAGAGCTCCAGGCGGGCGTGTGCAGCTACACAACGTCATGGGAAAATAGTGGCTTATCTTGAAAGAGATGTGTGCACTTTTCACACAGCTGCTGGTCGCCTCCTCCTTCCTACCCCATCTCACTCTCCTACTGTCGGCCCCTCGTTCTCTCCAACGCCCTCCCTTTTCCTGACTCCGGCAGAGCATTTAACACGTGTGGAAGAAAAGGACTGTGAAAGGCCAGTGCCAAGTAGCCCCCCCCCCCACACACACACACACACACACACACACACACACAGGATGCCAGCATCCATCTCCTCAAACAATGCAGGTTGTCCTTCGGTTACCAGTTGGGTAGAAAAAAAACGAAATCATTCCTGATTCCCAACTTATCAGTTCACTCTATGTTGCTTTCTAGAGATGGACTGGAGAAGCCCCATAAGATACTAGGTGTATTTAAATAGCAACCCCTGCTACAAACTCATTTACTCGCATCATTAGCTCATGGGGGAGAGAAAAGGTCCAGTGGCTGCTGTTTTTATACAATGTGGTAGCGGTAGAGTGTGATTGCACCACAGGCCCATTGACCAAATGGTGAGTAAATGGCACTCCTCGGCGCCTCATTGTGCAGGTGACTCAGACTTCCCATAAAGGCTCCTGGGTGCTATGACTAATTTGGAGGTTGAAAGACTGGTTTCATTCAGGCAGCCACTCCGGAAAAAAAATAAGTTAACTAATCTTTTCCACTATTTGGCTTCTCTTTTCATTAAAAATTGCAGAACGAGGTTCCACTGTTCTAGTTCTGAAAAGGTAACGATTGTGACCTTGTCCCCAGATGTATGTATACATTAAATTGCATGCATTCATAGTGCAAGACTTCAGTGTCATCTGCAATGGGCCAACAGTGGTGGGTGTGTCTTAAACATTTTTTTAAATACATGAACTTGACAGTAAATGTTTGGACCATGTCGGAAATCCCTGCTCATCTATTTAATGTTGTAGAACGAAAGTAGTTGGCAGTAACAGTAGTGTCAACAATCATGGCTAATATCAGATTTTGTTCCATACATACGTGATGTCAGTGCGCTGGTAGCATCCCTGCAACAAACAAGCAATCAGGTCTCCAAGGAAGTCCAAGTCCTGCACTGACAGGGCTTTCTCCAGTTCCTGGAGACAAACAAAGGACAGTATGAGCAGCGTAGACATGGAGAACTCGTGCACTTTTTTTGTCAGATAAGATATTCCCTTTATTAGTCCTGCAAGGGGAAATTCCAAATGGATGTGATACTGGGGAATAAGTAAAAAATCTTCAGATATGACGCACTGTTTTACTAAATATTGCCAGAGCAAGCTGATTGCCGGAACTCGAGAAGTTCTCAACAATGAGGCTAAAGAGAAGGGCAAAGTAAAAGGTACTATTTTATAAAAACAGACGCCAGAGTAATTATACAAGTTAAAAAATATATTTTTGGCTGTGAGATGTTGCACCCTTCCATATGTGTGGGTACATGTGTAAGGCCGGTCAAAGACAGCAGGAGGAATAGTTGGAGTTTGTATGATTAGGGCATCTTGGTTTGCCAGTGGTGATTTAGCTGGAGCTCAGGTTCAAGTTCAACCATGACCTCTCTTCTGCCTGGCATTGTGTGTAATCCATTCAGGGTTTATGAAGCAGCAGTAACAAGCAGAGCAGAGACCTCAAAGTACCAGAGAGCGAGATGGCAGGCAGCAGGGGCCTAGAGCTGCAACACAGCCTTGCCCCCCCCCCCTGCTCTCCTCCACTGACCAGCCGAGAAAAGTGAACGTGGAAGGTTTCCCAAAATGCACTGCTCTCCCCATGATGCTTAATTTTACACAATCTGTTCAGGACAAGATTGTTGCACCTCACCATTCTAATCATTATGGTTGTTGTGCTCTTAAGCTGGACGAGGTAGTAAAAGCACCAAATCTACATCTGTTTATAAGAAGCCATATTGCAAGGCAGAAGAACAACTAACACTTTGACACCAATTTATTTGTGATTTAAAAAGCAGCTGGTGGTGGTCAGCCGCTGGCAAAAAGCCGAGAAGCAGAACTGACAAGGTCTCCACATAGGAGATAAGGCAAGTTCTGAGAACTTCTTAACGTCTTAACAGATGAGACCAAAATACAAAGTAGGGGCGGTAATGGATTGTTTTTTGCCATAACATAGAACGATTTAGACGTCAGCTGTCATAGTAGACACTGGCAATAAGGTTTGAAATGTCATACCTTTTTTATTTGCGGGGAACCAGCAGCGATCTAAAATTACACACTCGGGTGGCATTACAGAGGTGTTTTTTTGTTCAATGCGTGTAAACAAAGGCAGCGTAGAGAAGGGTATTCGCTGTGACATTGTTCTGTGATCTTTGTAAAAAGAGCTAAAAGCTTTGGAGAGGAGCAAGTGGGGAGAAGGGGGGAACATAAGGCTGAGAGGGCAGAAATGCAAATGCAAGTGCTCTGTCAGCCCAAGTGTTCTTTTCACTTTAAGCCCCCTTTTGCAGGATGCAAAGTAGCCCCGACAAACTGAAGTCCAACATGACTGACTGACCACAATCTACCCCTCCCGCCTTTGTTCTCATTACTAACAAAAAAAAGATACAAAGTCTCTGTTTTGTGCAGCCTTTCCCTCATAAACATCCACAAAAGTACAACCGCAGATTCAATCCGAGTGGCAAAAAGATTTCTCAAGGACGAGGAGACATTTTGAATTACTGTTTGATCACTCATTTCCTCAGCCCGTCTCGCTCTAGTCTGGAGCAACCTTGTGAGTCCAGGGGGGTCACCAATGGTCACTTTACACACCTCGTAGCCATGGCGAATGAGAGAAGATAGGAGCCAACAAGTCAGTACGATGAAAAACAGCGTAGGAGGAGGAGGGGAGAGCGACAGGAGGTTGAGAAACAGGATAAGATTAATGTTCCTGCTTAAGATTAGAACGGATTTCAACAGTAAAGTGAAGACAACCTGCTCCTTCTTCTGACTCGTGCTACTATAGACACAAACCGGGAGAGTGAGATTGACGTCAGGAGATAAAATGTAGCTATATTTCACGACACAAAGGAGCAGCAGTTCATTAAGTTTTATGAGTTATATTCTAATGACCAATTCAGCCTGAAGAGCAACGTGCTCACAATGACAAATGAGACACTCTAATGGGTTAATTATAATCTCAAGGATTCACTTGAATACAGTTAACTACACTTTTAACTGGAAGATCAGAGTTTAAGGAAATTATACGCGACAGAAGACTAGGACCAAAAAGATAGCAAGATATCTCATATCGTATCTCATAGCAAATGGCGGAAATGTTTGTGGCTTCATATATTCACAAACAACTATCAGGAAACATAGAAACTGGGTGTTCTTGTGGTTGGGTGGTACAAATATCTGGACACACCATTGTTTGTGCACACCTTGAAGAGTGACAGAACTGATAATGGTCATCTCACAACACAACTAAGAAACATTTTGCATTCTAAACATTCCGCACCATGTCTCTCAATCTACTGTGAACACCAATATATGAAAGGACTCGTATTTGCCCATGACTGGACTGCGATACTGCATACAGGATATAACAGAAAACAGGAGAAAAGGCTTCTGAAGCAAGCAATGTTGTTATGGCTTGTTTGCGCATGTATGCTATGGAGCCGCAGACCCAATCATGGACAGGAAGTGTGATCATCCAAAACTAGAAAGACGGGGTTTCTATCCCTGTGTAGAAGCACACATGTACGGAGAGAGATTTTCATTTTCCACTTCCTGGTCCTCTCTGTCATGCAACTTCTGAGCCAGAGAGAGCCCATCCATCAGAGAGAGCACTTTGATCGCACTTTGAAAAAGTTGGGAGAAATGATCGGGGGAAGAATGGAGATTTGAGTGCCGCACGACACAGCAGATTCAGACACACTAGCCCCCACAGCCCCTGGATTAACACCAGCCTGCTTCACCTTTGAAGTGCCACACGGCAGCTCAGATGGCAGAGGGAACGGGAATTAATGTGGTGTGTGTGTGCGTGTGTGTGTGTGCCCTTTCTTTAGCTATTAATCTGGCCACCCAATGACTCTGTGGCCAGGCGCTAACAAATACTCAGCTTGATGAAGGGCTGGCTGCAAGGGACACTGCACCGCAGCTGGCCATGCTGGCCATGTCCTGTGGGAACGTTACCCCCTCTGGAAGCACATACACATAAAGTAGCAACCAAACTAATGCCCTAAAGGGACAAAACCCACAAACATTTAAAGCAGACAGAAACATTCATCACTTAAATTGATATTCATTCATGAATTTGTCTCAGTAGAAAAAAAAAAGCATTTCCGTACTTTGGCTGCTTCACATTGATTATCAATGTGGCTTGAAGATAAAACAGCTGGATAAGTGATAAGCTATAAAAGAGTATGAATTAAAGAGCTTAACTGTCACATTTGTCACGTGGCTACTGCCGTGAAGAGAACAGATTATTCGTATTCACACACAGGGGCAACAACTGGAGAGCGAGTCAATGCTTAGTCAAAAGGTGCCATCACCACAGCCCCTCTGAGCCATGCTTGCTATCAGCAATTCACCCTGAAGGTATTTAGCACTTTTTTTCACCCAATTCCCTGATGCTTTCCTCTCTCTGCCGCTCCCTCTGGCTTAACCTCTTCTTCCTTGCTACAACCCCCCAGCCCCTACCCCCGCCCTGCTGCCTAGTCTATGAACACCACTGAGACATTGTATTATTGCCGTGACAACACCCGCCCCCCCCTCTTATCTCCTACCCAATCTTTGACTCTGTCTCTCCTCCTTATCTCCACCCTTTTTCCACACATTGTCCCTACTCCAGCTTGTGGCTGGCTCCACTGCAACTGAAGAAAGAACCGTGTGTCAATGTGACTAGCAGTGGTTCTCTCAAAATTAGTTAGACACGATGGGAATGGGAATATGGGACATTTACACTGTAAAATTCTATTGAAACCAATTAGGTATTAACACCATTTACCGGTACATAAACCTTTTAAGGCAGGACAGTTACTTCTAAAAAGAAAATCAACCAAAAAGGTGACCATTTTGATTCAGCACGTTTCATAAACGCATTTCATTTCTGAGCAAGTAAATTGCAAGCACTCCATCCCCAAAATGTTGTAAAATGTTTAGAGCTACTGAATCAAGACAAACTTAATACACTCTGCAAAACATTTATGGCAAATGCTGTATTGTCATCACAGTTTCTCCAGTCCTTAACTCATAGGTTTTTTAGAGGACACTGTAAATTCAGATTTAACAAAAAAATTGAAACTCATCCCTGTTAAGCACAGATAATAGGAAAAAGCTCTACAGCCATAATCTTTGACGGCTACCGTTTGTTCTGCACATCTATCATCAAACAAGCAACTGCTGACAGAACTAGCTATTGACTGTTGAACTGTGGACCTCCTCCTGCTGGTGCTTCAGCTTGTGATAAGATTGTATTTGGCAGAAGTGGTACTGCACTTCAGTTCAAAGATTTCAGTTGGTCTTTAATTTGCTTCTTCCAGATTGCCATTGCACTGTTTGGACTCATCTTCTGAAATGTGCAACACATTTTTTACACTTTTTTTTATTGAGGTTGTTACCACATGGTTGTTCCCATGCATTTTCTTGAAGAAGAAAAAAGACGTGTTTTTCTTCCTAGACATAAATTACAATTCATACAAAGCAAAGCAAAGCAAAAAATAAATAAAGGGCGGGGAACATAAAATGTGGACAGAGCCAATGAAAGTTGCACATGAGAACTGAGAGATTGGGTTGTGATCAACATAGTGGCAGCATTTGCATCAGCAGATCCAAGGTTATGGCAAAGTGCAAAGGGGTTTGGCCTCACTGGCTCTGCTGACAGCACACTGTTTCTATGCCACTGCTGTTAACAGCTCCGCTGGGGTCTATAGCACCAACAGTTGGAGGACGTGAGCACGGCTAACTGGATGGGGGGAGGGAGGCCTGTTTGTTGTGTAAAGGCTCCTCTTTTCCTCTCCTTTGCCTTTCTTCATTCCTTCCTCCCCAACTCCCCTCCCACTTTCATCTCACACATGGCTCCTTCAGGAGCCATCATCTGACAACACCCTCCTCCCCCACCTCCTGCCACATGACAAACATGCACACACAGTCATAACACCACAGGAAAACGCCCTCGCATCCTCAGGATGTACTGTTCATCTCATCATCAGAGGAAAGCAACAACATCTTGTTGCCAGAGACATCTGACTGACACACCAAAACAAAAACTTGTTGGCCAATTTTTCTTTGTTGTCTTGATTTATGACATGCCTATTCAACCTAGAGTGAAAAGTGGTGTCCTTCATATCCACCATATGTATGGTTTTGACTGATCTAACTAATTAGAGCCCTTAGGCAATGACACCATTTATTCATGAAAATATGAGAACAGGATGAACAACTTGCCAGGGCCAGGTGAGACACCTGTGGCTTAGCTGCATGAAGGGATAATGGAGAAGAAATTCTATTTGAGTGAGGGCAGGGATACGGAAGATCCTTCCTTCCTGAGACTAGAGCCTCCTTCACGCAGAACTGTACCAACAATTTAGCATTTGCTTGTTCACACTAAGCAATAAAAAGGCCAGAACACTTCTCCATTGTATGAGGTGCATGTCAGCGTTCCAAGAGAACAGGAAGCACGACTTTTAATGTGTTTTACATATATTTTCAGTTGATGTGCGTTTATTTAGCTGCTACTGTTCATTTAATGTCCATTTTTGAAAATTGTGCATGAACATCACTCTCAATAGTCAGAGCCCTTTTGCTTGACTTGCTCGCCGGCTTTGTGGAAGCAATGAGATGGGATGGCCTCCCTTTGCAGGCCTGCATCCCCGATGTCGCATTTGTGGGAACCACAACATCTACTTCCCTAAAATGGGAGTGTCCTGATTCGGCTGACGTCCCACTGATTGCATGAACATGGTCTGCATAAATTACGGTAAGTATATGATGCTGTGTCATGATACAGAAAATATCGGCGTAGAAAGAGACAATTTCCTCTCGGTAGACATCGTGGGTGAGAACGCAGTCGTACACTCGATTCGCTCGCTCACTTTCCAGTATGTCGTAAAAACAGCAAAGTCGAACAGTCGCGAAGGTCGTAAGTCGATATCCCCCTGCATCTGCATCTCAAGGCAGTAGAGAAATTGCTTAAATCTACACTCATCATAATGTGTCGCATTGTGCCAGGTCTGAGAGAACTCTCCAGTTGCCATTGCTCCTAGTCCCAGTACTCATTATCACGCCCTGTTCCTTGTAAGAGCAAAAAAGCAAGATATTTCTCAAAAAACATTCTCATGTTATTACCTCCTATCAATGTGATGTTGCAGTACATGTACCAACATTGTTTCTAGGTAGGCTAAATACATATCGTCTTTTAGCCGTGACAACAGCAATTCTTCTTTGGCTCTCACTGGATGAGACTTGTTTTGGCAAAGTTCTTATCACTAGATTTCTCTTTACTCTGCTCACTGCAGCTTCACAATCAGACGTAAAGGCACAGAGTGGGAAAGCCACACTGAAGGGATGCCGCCCTAGACTGGAGACAGAGAGGGAACCATGGGGAGCTGCAACAATGAAACAGGCCAAAAGAAATCCTGGTGTACGTGCCCTTCTACCTCCCCCTCTGAGCACACACTCCCCATGTGAATCCATCTGATGCATGTACTGCTGCTCTCACTTGTCAATCACAATTGGGGGAGGGGCTGCAGCTTCTTAGAAAGCCCCAACTCACAGTGCATGTGAGAGTGGAATCAAACAAGACAGCAAAAAGGTTCTTGATCTTCGAGGGGTGCTCAGTGAAACGTTTGTAAGGCTTTATCTGTAGCCTAAGCTGGAGAAAAGGGATGTCAGAGGTCGTTGTGTGTAAAACTGTAGCGTGGGCTGAGCTGTGGAAGTGTCAGTGGGTGGACCATGAAAAAAGAAAGGGATGCAAGAGGTGGCAAAACAGTGTAGATCTGAGTGGGCTATTGTTATTATGAGGTAGGCTCCAGTCTCCCTGGCAAATTGATGGAGGCGGTAAAGCAGCCAAAACTCAAAGGTAAACATATTTTAGTGTTTACTGCTAATTACTTAAACTGTGGCCACCTACTGGCTTGTAAGTTTTAAATTGAGCCAAATGTTTTGGCACTTCTCAAAATGTTTTGGAAGATCCTTAACCAGAGTGAGGCAACCATATATATTCACTACTTAAGTTGCATAGGACAGCCACGTCATGAGTTCCATAGTGGTGCCAGACCATCTTTCTGGTATTAATATATATATATATATACACACTTAAAATAGGCTCATGCTTACATTTTACAGCCAAACGTAAGTGTATAATATTGTAAGGACTAGATTTACAAGGGAGGCGAGCTGAAGCACAGTGCTTAAAGCGATCGCAGTTTGGTAATGTAAAAGAAAATGAAGATTTTGTGGCAGGTGCCCTGAATTACATTAAGATCAGGAGACAAGAAGAATAAACGCATGTTGATGAGGAAACAGTCAGGAAGATGAAGTCAGCATAAATATTCTACCCTTAATAAATAAGAGCTTCAGCATCACTCTGAGGTATATTCCAGCTAACCTGAGCCCAAAAGGATAAATTGGATGTACTGTCAAACGGTATTTTAAATCACTGGGGTGACTCTGATTATCTCTGACAGATTGGGGAGTTGTTAGGCTCAAAAGACTACAAGGTAACCTCTGCCAAGGATTGGGATTTTGCCAAAGATCCACGTCAGTTTCTTTTCCTTTTACTGTCCAGAGGACCGATTCTGCAGAAGACCAGCTCCCTTCATCTGCAGTGTGGCCAAGCGTTCAAAATCCTGACGCATTTTTTCCAACTCAAACTTCCTATAGCGTTGGCATCAAAGTTCCCCAAATGAAGCCATGATTGTGAAATTTAATTAGCATTCAATGCGAGTCAAATTGTGTGACCGTCTTAACTTGGGCGATGGAACAATTAAGCCTTGATGTTGTTCCTTTTTATTAATTTGTTTTCTGGAGATGCTGAAATAAAGGAAATGCTCACAGATAGCTTGCTTTTACTTATTTACCAAATCTAATAGGACAAAATTTCCTTTTCCAAGCACACTAAGGACTGTTCGAAAATAGGAGTTCCCTTCTCAAAGGACTGCAGCAGCTAGTACCCAGAGTGAAGCGCCTCCACCCTCCAGGGGGAAAGAAAAGAAAGAACACCATCTGGGTTTTAGTCATGGTGATGCCAGGGGCTGGGGCTCGAGGACAAGGAGACTGCTGGAGCTTGAGATTGGGATTGGGTAGAGTGATTACAAACAGGCAGTGGGTACGTGATGGTGGGATAAATGATGCATCCACAAACCTCATCCTTGTTAATAGGCCATGGTACTTCATAATAAGTTCACAGACTTTAAATGCAATAAGTAGATATTTCAGAATCTATCAAAAGCAGCAAAATGTCCGACCACATTACAAGCTTCCATGTTCAATTCTCATATTTTTAGCCAAGATCAGATTTGGCTATCTTAACCTTTCAAACTCATAAGTTCAAGTGATTGTGTCTAGCTCTAATGTGAATGTCTGTCCATTAAAACGGTATGCATACATGTTTGCATAAGGCATGTGTAATAAACAACTAACAAGTTATTTGTTTTGACAACCCATGATATTCGAACCAAAATAGAAGCAAATAAGTTTGGCATTTCGCTCTGGAGGACAGCAAACAAGTTGTCAGCTGTTCATGAACAGATCGTCAACAACTTGACCATCTGCATCGTTGTTGTCATTGCTCTGATTTTACAATGTTCTTGAGCAGATTGGGGATTTAGCAAATCTTCAGGCCAGCATGTTAACATAATCAAAACACCACAACTATTCATATGTTTTAGCGTGTACTGTTAATCATGGATTTACTAATTGAGTGAGGGCATGCTAGGTATATTTTACACTGCCCGGTCATAGTTAACCAATATCTATCTTTCTTTCTACTGCATGAACTCGCATGCTAGCACCCTGACAGAGGGGTTTAAAGAAATCCTCAAGTATTTGCCATCCTATGAATGGTGTTTCACATAAGATTATTTTGATCATTATCTGATGAAAAACCAGTTATGAATGCAGCTCTGCATGAAGTGCCTGGTATTTGGGATGTTAATGAGTGGAAAACATCCAGATATGGGACATGTTCTGATTGGCATATGTATTTTGAAGCATGCCAGGCTGAAAGCCAATGAGAAGGGCTTCTCACCTATTTCAAGCTCAGGGATAGGTTGCGGTTATATCGGCCAGGGACAGTACTACGATTCTCTGGGTGCTGGTTATCCTGAGGGAACAAGCCCAGATACTAAGGGTGACCGATTTGCATGTCGGATTGTCCCACAGACTAACCTCTGGCTTCACACTGCCCGGTCATAGTTAACCATTATCCATCTCTCTTTCTACCGCATGAACTCACATGCTACCACCCTGACAGAGGGGTTTAAACAGGTCAGTGGTGTATGTGGATTCCATTTAAGCAAGATGAGATTTAAAACTACATTACAGTGTCAATAATATTGTTTGTTGATTTAATCATAGCTCGTGTTTAATATTTTCAGTACTGTTTCTTTTGTACATTTTGAAATGATAAACAGATTGATCACGTTTGTCAAACGATACTAAAGGGCCCTTTCAGCACTGCACTATAATCATATGCAAAATAATCCGAGCATATCGGCAACTTGTGTGTTGTGTAGTCCAATTTGAAATTTGAGAAACTTCTGATGCTGCTAAACATAGGAATTATTAAACAACGTACATTTCCCAAAGTTGACGCAAGTTCAAGGCACAACCACTATAATGACAGGTAGCTAATAAAGATGCAGAATAAATTAGATGGCATGCCAAACAGGCGACCCACAGAGCACAGATAATGAAGACGATGCAGACAGGGGGTCCTTGGCATGAAGGACTATGCAGCAAACAGCACATCACAGAATATTAAGCAACAGAGGCCGACAGCATCTGTCAACTGTGGGATTCAGCCATCAGATCACACAGATATACAAAATAATTTACAGATCAGCCACAGGGACAAAACCAAGGCGAAAGGATCAGCCATGTTGACCCTGGGCCTCCTTCCTGGAAATCGCCCTCTCACTCTATTATACTTGTGTGCTTTTGCATCCTCTCAGTCTCAGGGACTCTCTCACCCACTCCCCATAACCATTAGCTCTCATTCATTCGTTCCCCCTCGCCATCTCACCGACACAACCACACACTCACAAAGAGCTTTCGTAACTAGTCACATGAGGAAAAGTGGAAACAAGCAACAGCAAAGTACGTATATCGGCCAAGAAAGTAGGGTGCATGAATCATATTATTTCACTGTGCTACCCGATTATTCACACCGCACCATTAGGATCCGTACAAAGATAATGATGTGGAAGTATTTACCCCATGCCCATCATACTTGTCCATCAAGGGTTACGCGAGAGGGCAGAAACAAACTAGAGATCTCACAAGAA
This sequence comes from Brachionichthys hirsutus, assembly GCF_040956055.1. Lineage (NCBI taxonomy): Eukaryota > Metazoa > Chordata > Actinopteri > Lophiiformes > Brachionichthyidae > Brachionichthys > Brachionichthys hirsutus. The sequence goes on from NW_027180350.1 coordinate 334,909, forward strand.
ACTGCAGGGAATAGCAAAGTGAGCTGCAGTGCTTAATCGCAACAATTACACAACATTTTTTTGAATCATATAAGGGTTGGTTTGCAAAGGCTGACGAGAAGAAAGATGAAAGGAAATGATGCAAGACATCATGTCCATAAGGAAGGCAGGATGGTTTGTCAGAGAATGTCGACACTAAAATCCTAGACGTTGTGAAATGCCTCGACCCACCTCCACCGCCAACCCCACCCAATCTCACTCTGTCATGACCAGTGACAGCAATTTCCTGTCCCCTTCTCCAAGCCCAATTCTTAAGTAATTCAACCTATGCATCCAGACAGACGAGCAACTGGAGGTAATATTACTCATTAATTCAAGCATGCACAGCCAAAACCGTATCTTAAAGAAAGATACAAGTCAGCAAAGTCAAAAGATGTTGTCAGGTGTCAAATAAATGACTACCACGCCCACTTGTAAATCATTAACATATTAATCAACACATACTAATGTTAACAAGTCAAGACAGGTCAAGGGGTAAGTGAGAGATAATCCAAAGAGCTGCAATAGTGCCCAGACAGGATTGTCTTGTCGCTGGCATGTGCAATTAAGCAGAACAAATATGTCTGTCTGAAAGCTTCCTCGTCTAAAACAGAAGTCCTCTGAAAGTAAGCATATTGAACTATCCAGAGTCTGGTACAATCAAAACTTAATGTGAACATTTACCGTAGCTACAACAACCCACAGAGACGGAGAACCCAGGTAAATACGAGTGGATTATGTAAAGGGTTTATGTTAATGTCTCATAGTTTAAGTACAGTGCAGAATCCTCCTGGTATCTGTGGGGCAGAAGACAAAAGTTTAGACTCAGGAGGTCTCTACCACCTCTTTTTTTATGACTTCCTGAAATTATAATCTATTCAATAGCCCTCATTAAACACCAAATGGTGCAGTATACTTGAGTGGAAAGCTGAGCTCCAAGCACTCTGCACACTTGTTGCCAGGATGACAAAAATAAAATGAGATGGGAGACTAATGCTTGGCATTTTGAACAAATGCGCAGGATAGATATTGATGAATGCACTTTGCTTTTCAAATGAACCTTCATCAGGGTTTTACATGTGCACAATGAAAAGATGCATTAAAGAACCCCTCATGTCCCTTTCTAGTTTGAAAGTTTCTTCATATTGAGCAATCATGACAGAACGCCAATAAAGCCAATCTGAAGAAGAAGAATCGCTATTTATCACATAAAATTATACCGAGCACAATTTAATCTCTGCAGCTATAACAGGCTTCAACAGTAATCTCCGTTACATTTAAGACCGTCATATGGAGAAAAACAACAGCACAAGGATCCCCCCCCCCAACTTTGTGTAAACGAGGCGCCTGCGATCCCCCATCTGGCCTGCACCGCCTTTAATAACAAAGCGATGCCTGCGTGTTTCTCTGAGGAGGGGGGGTGGGGGATGAATGAGTGATGGAGGCTGTTGATGCGTGATATTGACCTTTAAGTGCAATCGTCGCAAGATGGCTTGTCGGATATATCTGAATAAACTTGTTTAGTGAACGCCGAATAGATTTTAAAGAGCAAGAGGGATCGAGTGATAAAGTTCATTATATAACCTGGTGAATTCGTTTTCGTTTATTCAGGGGCATAACTGATAGCAGAAGATCTTAGAAGAGACCGCCATATATATATATATATATATATATATACCGGTATATGCAACAAATATCGGAATTACACGCGTAAAACCTTCGATTCCTGCAAACAAAACTGGACGTGTCGAGCAAACAATGCCCGGGGAGCGTCTGCGTGCCCGTGGCTATGCAAAGCCAGAGGATTGCCCAAGTAACGCTAACGAACGAGAAGTGATCAGAGAACACACGGCGAAGCTCGTTAACCGGGAGGCTAAGTGCACAAATGCGCTCTTCTTAAACCCACGAGGAAGCGGAAACACTTGACACAAACAACTTTTATTTTTCATTAAAAATTACGTTGGGAGTTAAATCAATAAACCAAAGTTCTTATTTACCTCTATTTCAAAGTCTGGAAGGTTGAACGCCGTCCTGAACAGTGAACAGAAGTGGGCTATGGCGGGGACTTCCCACCAAGACTGGATCTCTTCCACAGAAACTCTACATCCCTGGGACATTTTCAGACTTCTGAAATCGTGTAACGTTTGTTTCTCCACATTAGAAAGTTAGTTTCCCCCTCGCGGATTGCAATCTATCCGTTACATTACCAACACGAAAAGGAGTTTACTGTCGCCGTCTTGTCCGGACATTGCTACAATGTTTCAATCAGGGGACTCACCGGACGTGAACAGATGGGACGGACGACACCACCGTACGAAGACCAAGGGGGGGGTGGGTTATAAATATTTATGTCGTTTAAAACGTTACAGAGTGTCGTAATTCACCAGAGTGCCGAGAATACTGGTCGTTATGTTCATTAACTATAAATGTTTGAAAACCTTTGTAGTTAGATTGTGTGTTCGTTCGTGTACCAAAAGTCTGTTGTCGACAAGTACACCTTCGAATCTATCCGCGCCTCCGCCGTTTAAAGGGAATGCGTGTGTGAATGGAGAGTAAAATAATAAAGTGAGAACGTGGACCCAGGTATAAAAGAGGCGATTAATTTGAAGTTTCTGGGCTTGTTTCATGTGTGGTTTTGTGTAGAATCACAATGTGTGGCTCGTTCTGTGAAGGCGTCGTTAATTTTCCAATTTCCAATTGTTGATGTTTTACTTTATTACTACTTTAATTCTAGTTACAACAGTTTTCGAAAGATCATGAACACCGCAGGATTTGTTTATCGTTCTCAGAAAAAAATCCGGCTACATTTAAATCTTGTAAACAATAACAACGCGGAGAAAAGGTTTGGCCGATACGCGAAACACGCTCTCCCCCTGTCGCAATATAAGAGAAGTGCATGGATATTATAGAAGGAAAAAAAACTGACACCAAATTGACGGAAGTAAAAAATATTGGAGCATCATTTCATTATAGTTCTGTAGGGGGCGCTGTAAGGCCGATTTTCAAAGTTTCACTTTTAAAGTGTCCAGGTAGGAAGGGTCCAATAAGTGTTTAAAATGTGGTTTTGATTGGAGTGTGTGTGTGTGTGTGCAAACGGGCGCAATTTTTGGCGTACAAAAACTATCAAAATTCTACCTCAAGTTTGGAGCTTTGCCGCACAGAAACATTAAAATGTATAAAAATAATTTGGATAACTTTTGATGCCCCAAGTCTCTAGATGGTGTACCCCCTAGGAGGAGTTCGTTCAAATTGATCATGCTGATTCAACAGTTTTTAAGCACCCAATGGGCGTCTGACCCGTCACTGACGCGCTCAGCAGCCAATGGGCGTCTGATCCGTCTCTCCGCGCAGCAGCCAATGGGAGTCTGATCCGTCACTGAGGCGCTCAGCAGCCAATGGACGTCTGATCCGTCTCTCCGCTCAGCAGCCAATGGGCGTCTGGTCCGTCACTGACGCGCTCAGCAGCCAATGGGCGTCTGATCCGTCGCTCCGCTCAGCAGCCAATGGGCGTCTGGTCCGTCACTGACGCGCTCAGCAACCAATGGCCGTCTGATCCGTCAATGACACGTAGAATGACGCAGATCTTTCGCGTTTCTGTACAGTTCTGCTAGCAGCTAAGCTAAGTCAGCTGCTGACGGTGTCGGAGATCGTAGTATTTTGTTTAATCGCTGTTGGAATAGTTCTGGCCCACGTCAAAGAGTTCGTTAGGATTTTATCGTGTGTGTCTGGGATGTATGGATGGGTAATTGACGGGATTTCGTCGCTATTTGAGCCCGTTCATGGGCAAAATCCCACCGAGTGGCCCAGGAAAGGTAACGTTAGCGACCCGGCGTGTTAGCGGGGGAACAGCAGCAACAGAACCACAGCAGAACCACAGCAGAACCACAGCAGACCGGCTAAACGGAACTAGCAGAGGTCGGTTAACGCTTCAATCGGTCGCTATGCTGTATTATGTTTGGGCTAATGGCTAATGCGTTCAATGAACTGTCCCTGAGTTACACAGGTGTGTCCTTAGCTTAAATAGCAGCTTGGAAAGTTAGCTGCACGACAGCAATCGGTCAATAAGTTCGCAAGGGTTTCAGTACTCGGTTAAGTTGTAGCTAGTTAGCCGAAAGCTCCGTGAAGTGATGCTCTTCCATGCTGCGTGGAGCTGAGTGAAGCTGCTCGTGATTCTGGTGCACCGCTAGCTTGTTAAGACGCTGTTTAGTTTCAGAACCTGTGTTCGAGTTCATTGACTCACTCAACAGTCCTAAATGTGTTGGACAAGGCTGAACATTTTCAGAGCAGGTGAACACAAATAAATATAACTTAAATGAAGTTACCCAAATTTGTCTTCAATTTGCTGATATTATGGTGTTGGGGAATGTATTAATGATTGATTGTTGTTTTTTTACTTTTACAGTGTTGATGTTGCGGACGGTGTTTCCCAGAGTGACCCGGTGGAGGTGAAAAGATGCAGAAGGGGTTTGTTTAAAAAAAAAAAGAAACAAATGTTGCTGTTAATTCCAAATAAAGACAGCTGTTGACATTTGTCTCCTGTGTTTCAGATGTAGTTCTAAGCTTTGTAAAGAAGACTGCGGTTGGGGTAGCAGGTCTGCTCATGCTCTGGAAACCGCTGACAACTATATCTGAAAAGCCCAGACATTATGAAGAGGTTTATGCGCCATTCATAAATAAATTGATTTTTACTCACCGTTAATCTGCCTGCAAAAAAAAACATGTTTTTGAATCCTATGTGTAAAACAAGGCATATAAATTATTATGGTTTCTGCCTGTGCTTCATTCATAACAAAATTGTGTGAAGGCCTTTCCATTCTCTTTGCAGAAATGAACTCTTAAAACAATTTCTGACTGGATAAATCACATGTCAAACTCACAGCCCAGGAGAATTACTAAATTTATTTTATTGAGGAAAAAGTAGTTGTAATCTTTTCAAATTGAACCTTTCAGGTCAAAATATTGCAGGAACCTGAGAGTTCAATAAGTGGAAAAAAAAACTGTTTGGCCTGCAACATAGTTTGAATTTTGGCCCCTTGCGTGATCAAGTTTGACGCCGGCAAAATCTAGAAAATGCATGCACTGTCTACATTCTATGAGCATCAATCTCTCTCTGCTCTATTCATTGAACTATAGAAGGTTACTATATTTGAGTGAACCAATCTGCCCTCAGGATAGTGTTTAGCTGTGAATGTAAAATGTCTCAAAACAGCAGCAACAACATCAAAATCCTGTGGTTAATCCTTCCAGAAAACAAATAGAATACCGTAATTTCTGGAAATGCATAAATTAGCCGCATCATTGCATAAGCCGCAGTGTTTAAAGTTGAGGAAAAAAGTAGCGGCTTATAATCCGGAATTTACGGTACACAGAAAGATATTACAGGTTAGGATTTTATTTTATTAGGAATTGTTGTTTACTGTTTAACAGCATACAAACTGTACCTTTGAATTATATTCATATGCCTCCATGACGACAAAAAAAAGAGAAAGTTGTAGGTGTTGGTCTTTTCTTTAAAACATGTTACACTTTATTCTTCCAGTTATTTACTTGTCTGAATATTGCTAATAGTTCTATCTTGGAGTAATGATTCGGTTTAGGCTCTTCAAGCTTTTTCAGTACGAACAGCCTTGAAATGAAACGGTAATTATCTTAATCTTGAAGAAGTGTGTCCAAAATGAAAAGGCAATGCCTTGAAGAAATGTTATCTATTAAATTGATAATTTAATTTATATCTTAAGGACTGCCACAAACAAACTCATCGGCATAATCTTATAATGGGTCTGGTAATTTCTCACAATGGAAAAACATCTGCAAGACATTTAAAGAACAGGATGTCACAGCTCTGCCAACATGAAACTATTTGTACTTATTTTATTTCGATTGCAGGAGAATTTTCCGATTGATTGTTTGATTATATGTGAATATTTGTTTTGATGATGATATATGCTGCCGAAATGGCTTTGAGTTATTTACTAATGTGTTAACTATTACTTGACGTGTTATGGTTTTTGACAACAGTGGGCAGTAGTGTCATTCAGACACAAAGGATGCAAAAGCAGTTGTCTTTTTAGCTATTCTACTCAAATGCACTGGTGAAGATGTTGCGCTGGCCAGTCTGAATGTGATCAAATAAATAATATTCATAGTGCCACCAGTATTCTTTATTTTTGCCTGATATTTTGTGTACTTGTGTCCCGTCAGGCCCGTCCGTTCTCTAGCCTGATCCGAAAATCTTGGACCAGTGTTAGTCGTTGTCAACAGCATGGCGAAGTTGAATGCCAATGGTTGACTCGTCAACTTGTCGTCTTCTGCATTGCAAAAGCAATAGCCCCTTACGCCTAGGATAGGCGCTCGGGCCTAAATATGGACTTGAAATAAATAAATAAAAACTTACCTGGAGATAGCATGTGGAAAAGATAAATGCAAAAAACGTTAGTAATTTGCTTTGATGTCTGAAAGGCAAGGAGAGCAAACAGAAGGTCTTTATGAAATATTTATTGAACTATGTGATTGGTCCTGGATTGCGGCTGTGTAATAAACATGCGGCAAAGACAAATTTAAAATGGATGTCGAAAAAAAGCTCAGGCTTTTTTTTTTAATCCCAGGTGTGGAAATAGGAAATAGGAAAACTGTCATGACGAATCAGTAGATCCATCTCGATACCGAATTATGGGGCCAGTTTGAGAGTTTATAATGAAACACATACTGCAAAAGCTACCCTACCTGACTGCTCAGAGCATGGTAACCCTAACCTAACCCTAATTTTAACAGTTTTTGATATCCCCACTAGGGATGAATAAAGTAGCTCTTCTTCTTCTTGTCCAGTTTAAACTCTTCTAAATAGATATCACAATGGCTTACTTTACACCTTTGCTTGAACTGATCTTTCAACCACCATTCAACAGTTACTTTAAACCTTATTGTTATTCGCTTTTTTTGTAAGCTAGTAATAAGACAAACCATACCAATGTCTGCTTAAGAATTAGTGATGATTCGAATCTTAACTGCAGCATAGAGAGGATATCTTTCACACATGTATGCCACATTTTTATAGCTTTTTTTTATTATTATTCAGTGCACAAAAATTCAAGAGACATTTTTTAAACCCCCTAAACTTGACATGCAGGGAACATCAGGGACCTCAGAGAATATTTGAGTATCTACGTCATAATAAGTTGTCTTTTTTCACGACTAAGACCACCTTTTTATTTTAACAGTAGACTAACTAATTACTCAAATTTTTAAAAATCCTTCATTTTCCCTGAGGGAGCCTTCCCAAGGGATTGACTTCTCTCTATCTAAATATGAAAGCCAGCTCAATGAGAGAAATGATCACCAATAGGCTTACTAGCTTATTTCCGTCAAGAAGAATCAATTCTTCAATCAATATTTATGAAAAAGTGGTTTGGGGCAATGGCTGGTTGTCGTGGTAGCGACATGTTGTCTTTGTTGGCATCCTTACATAAAAGTCGTGTCCATTTAACGCCTCTTTTACATATTTCAAACGATTAAAAAGTCCGAAACAGTGAGAACCATGTTGCTAAGACTCTGTTACCTAGGTAACAGATGTAAGGCTGTGAACGTTTGTAGAATTAAACATGCCTGGAAGTATTATGTAATACTGAGGCTGCTGAACAGTGAGTTCACTACTGATGGCCAGCCTTCACTTTGGCTGCAGATCAAGTTGAATAGTATATTTTCATGGAAACAAGACACACTTGCGTTGCCATTGTGTATGAATATCCCTGCTGTGTCTATGTTGTGTGTGTGTGTGTGTTGTCACAACAGGTCCACAGGCATAAGTTTGTATTGAGTTGTGTTAGTGTAGAGATGTGTTGCTGGGGCTGTGCACACAGAGTCCACCGACAGAGGGAGGGACTTGTGCAGCGGGACAATGCTGCCGTTTGTGCAATGGCCCCTGAGTGGCGGCTGACTCTCTTAGATCGCTCTCGCTTCACCACCGCTGCTGCATGCAATGTTAAAGTGAAAGGAATGTAGACAGCCTGATCCTGTCTGTGGGATGCACCGACAGAGGTAAGACCCCCCCCCCCCCCCCCCCCCACACACACACACACGCACACAGTGTTATGTCTCATGTGATGGAGGAAATTTAGGGCTTTTGAAAGCATTGAGGGGATTGTGCTTCATGATCTCAGTAAGCGAGTGCATTCTAGTGCAGATTTTAGGGGAAACAGAGATCTGGGAGCTGAAGGTTGGATTGTTTGAGCTTTGGCAGGGTCGCCACTGTGAGTGAATGAAGCTGAGCCAAGTTTCACAGAATGAGGCTCACTGAAAGGCATGTGTAGAATGTGACTAGGATCCCGCACTGGGAAAAAAAACTATGATGAAGACATGGATGGAAAAAGTTGAGCTAATGTAAATGGACAAAAAATAGGAATCTAAAAAATGGGATAAACCAAGCAAAATCTGGTTACTTCTACTGAGACGTGCAAGGATAGAGTGAGGGTTTAAAGCAGTAAAAAAATAAAGGTGGAATGGGCGTAGAGAGAGATTTAGAATAGCATTCAAGAGGGAGTTTGGGTGAGGAAGGAAAGGGGAAGAAAAAAAGGAAAAAACAGGACATGTAGAAAAGCAAGAACAGAAATATGAACCGCCTTTCTATTAGCCGTGCGCAACTCACTATGTTCCATCTCATTGTAGCAGTCCTTCGTGTGTGGATTGTAGAGGTCCTTGACTGTTCATGTAAGGTGTGCATTTGTCCATCCAAAGGGTAATCTTGTAATGTTATGATAGTTATTAAGCCATTATAATTATACAGTGCCTTTCAGAAAAGCAATACTCACTCCTCACAAAGCAGCAAAGCAAAGGTTCACTTAAGAATAATCTATTTCACATCCACTGCATGCTTTCTCTGTCTCTCTCTCTCTCTCTCTCGCTGTCCCTCCTCCCCCCTGAGCAGTGGGGGAGAGATTGTGTTTTGGTGTGAGGTACAGTCAAGAAGGAAAACTGGCCAGAAGACGTAGCATTAGTGGTTTTGGCCACAACAGCAAAAAGGGCGTCCACCTCGACATTTCCAAGGAGAAGGAAAGCGCCAGGCAGTCCAGTGCAGCCATATTAACAGAAGAAGAGCGAGCTGTTGGTGGGCCAGGTCAGAGAGGGGGGTTGGTGGTGACAACAGACAACAGTGACAACAGTGGACTGCATGCCAAAGTGTGAGCGAGAAGAGGAAGAGGAAACGGAAGACAAGTAGGAAGGGGCTATGGAGGAGGAGAGGGCCTTGAGCCAAGAAACAAGAAGGATGGCAGAGAAAGAAGTTCAGTAAGTGTCTTTGTTTTAGTAGCTCGGCGGGCAGGTCAGCATGAACTACCTGCCTGTGTGCGTCTGATTGTTAAATGCTGACTGCCCACTTTATTTGTATCTTTCTCCATGAACGGATGTTTCCCATTTTCATCGGTCTGTGTGTGCGTGTCTTTGCTGATCCCTCTACAGCCTCCCCGCTAAGCTGATTAATGGGGGCGTGGCAGGCCTCGTTGGTGTGACATGCGTATTTCCTATTGACCTGGCCAAGACCCGCCTCCAGAACCAGCAGGGCATCCTGGCGTACAAAGGAATGTGAGTTGGGCTCCCCTGACCCGGGATAACCTGCTGGCATCCTCGATCTGCCACATAAAATAGTCATTTTTACATGATGACGATTTAGTCTTCACAACTCAGAATGGTTTTGTTTTTGTTTTTAAACAATTGCTGTTATTGACAAAAATCTTTTAAATGTATCCTTGCCTTGAAGGTTCGGTAATGGCAGTCAAATGTTTTTCTGCATGTAAAGTATGCAAGAACGATTCAAACCAAATCAAAAAAGTCTAAAGCAAAATATGTTCTGCTGATTTAAAGGTGTAATAAGTGCTTGATGATGAATATATTTATTAGATAGAATGTTAGAGTACAAGTACAGTCACACAGTAGCATGTATTACAGTACAAATAAAGTCAAACATCCTGTCTAAGAGGAGCATTTCAAAAAAGCCCTTGCGGTCTTGTTTCCGTTGAAAGTCCTTCGTACATAAATCATCCATTTAAATCATGATTTAAATGACGCTCTAACTTGAGCTATAACAAAGTCTGATTATTTTGTATATCACAGAACTTAGTGACTCACACTGAATCCCAGAGGGGGGGGGGGGGGGGGGGCAGCACAGCTACACCCACTCATCCCTTATTTGGTGTCTGCTTTTGTCAGTTTGTAAAAATAATAAAAGTCACTCATTAGGTCATATTAGAAGTATCTGCAGTGCTTTCACAGCATTGTGACGGGCTTGTGATTTACAATTATTGGTAGCATTCATCGTTGTCATTTGAAATACATTAGTGTTAGCATTAGAGGGCTTTATAATATTTTTTTAATTACTTTAGCACAATCAAATGTAAATCTCAGATGTAAAAAGAAAAAGGTTGTGTGCTCAAAATACACAGAACTCTTAATTGCACACATCTGGTGGGCACCAATCCAGATGTCTGATTTGGGCGGACCCATCCTGTGTTTCAGACTGAGGTTTTCCACCGTGAGTCAGCAATGGAAAAATAGTGTGGGTAACTTATTCCCCTCAAGGCCAAACTCGCGGTTTATGCTCTTTCTCAAACTTGAAGAAAAAGAGATTTTCCACAAAACGGCTCATTCCGTTCATGAATGCTGTTCAGTGTGCTTTTGTGACATTACAGTGCATCTCTGTAAAAGGTGATGAATCTAATGAAGGAAGCAGAACAGTATTTCATTGTTATTCATGTATGTCCGTAGATTTAATGAAAATATATATTTATATATATGCATGTTTATGGCAGATTCTGTTTACACAGAAAAAAAAAAGGTTTTAATTTTAATTCTTGTCTTTAAAGGCTGGACTGCCTGACGAAGACGATTCGCTCAGAGGGCTATTTTGGATGCTACAGAGGTATTCTCATTTCTCATCCCCGTCACAAACAAGTGCGCTTTACTATAAACTTAATCCAGCTACCATTACTGTTGTTTCTCCTGCGGGCCTTTAATCTTTTGATCTTAATAACCAGACTGTATTGCTACCAGCCCACAGTTTAGCCATAAACTGCTGCCGTAGGATGGTTCTACTTGTGCGCCTCAGTGGAAAGTCAGATTTACCACTGTCACCACCTTGTTTGTGTTTTCCAGGAGCGGCGGTGAACCTCACTCTTGTCACGCCGGAAAAAGCCATCAAGCTGGCTGCCAATGACGTTTTCAGACAGAAGCTATCCAAGGATGGGTAATTTGATTGCTGCTCTTCAGTGATTCACTCGGAGACAGAGAATACTCTTAAACATCGTGTTTCCAGGCATTTGCCCCTGTGGGGGGAAGTGCTGGCAGGGTGTGGGGCTGGGACCTGTCAGGTGGTGGTCACCACTCCCATGGAGATGCTTAAGATCCAGCTGCAGGACGCAGGAAGGCTCGGTGAGTTGGTTAATTGGATTTTTATGCCTTGAGTTTGAGTTTTTTTCTTTATTTGTACACATACCGTTACAGTGTTTCAAAAGGATGCTAAAAGATGTAATCTCCAAATATCTTGAAGAATACTATCCAGGGAGGAAATGACGACTACACGTGTTTTGCTGTCTAACCTGCGACAGTCTGTGTTTGACCACCAGCTGCTCAGAGGCCTGCTCCAACTCCTGCTGCTCCAGCTCCACCATTAGTGGCACCCGCCCCGGTGCGACCGAGTCCTTCACCTCGGCCCTCAGCCACTCGCATCACCGCAGACCTTCTGAAGACTCGTGGACTGGCGGGTCTCTATAGAGGGGCAGGAGCCACCTTAATGAGGTTTCTCACACACACACACACACACTCCATGTTTTTAACTTCATTGGCCTCTCCTTTCACTCGTCTCCATCATCACTGCTTTAATTAGCTGGTTTCGCATTGCGTAATTCATATGATGAATTTCCTGACTCTTCTTCCAATCAACAACAATCAGTAGATTCCGTCAGTCTGACTGCTATGTAGCTATTGAATAGGACCTTCTATGACTTAATAATGCTTCATGTTTTTCAATTCATCCTATTTCTAACATGTAACCGCTCCATATCATTTCATCTTTCAGGGATGTCCCCTTCTCAATGATCTACTTCCCACTGTTTGCCAACCTAAACGCGCTAGGCCAGGAAGGAGCGGGGAAAGTGCAAGACAAGGCGCCGTTTTGGCAGTCGTTTGTGGCGGGATGCGTTGCCGGCTCGGTGGCAGCTGTGGCTGTAACGCCGCTGGATGGTGAGTGGGGGGGGGATAGAGAAAAGGAAAGATGATAGGAGAGGAGGTGGGGTAAGGATGGAGAGTTTAGCAGCCACAATAGAAGCAGGTGGAAAATAGACACCCAGTGCCGCAATGTTTCTGTCAGGGTTTGGTCCTTTAATTAAATATTCAAAGCAACTCAGTGATTATGGAACAACACAAACCATTGGTGACCAATACAAAACACGATCGCTCAGTTCAGTGAACCAATAAAGATTTGACTGATTCAGCCTCACTTGGTGTCAGTATAAGATAATATTCAGACACATTGTGTGACGTTACTGCTGGTCTTTATTCTACGGCATGTTAGTGATCGGCTGCAAGGCTGTGACTGTCATTGTGTCCTGTGGCCACAGCGGCTGCAGTTTGCTTTAGCCGACGTCAGCTCTGAGTTGTAACGACGCCACATTCTGTGTTTCAAAACCCCGTACAGTCATTAAGACTCGTCTGCAGACCTTGCAAAAAGGCGAGGGTGAGGACTCGTACAGAGGAATCGTTGACTGCACCCGGTACGACTTTCAGTCTGCAATACAACATTTTTGCTTGCCTATAAACGTGATCATGCATCATGTCCTGTGATATTTTCTTTTTGCAGGCGCATCATGACGCGGGAGGGCCCAACAGCTTTCCTGAAAGGTGCAGTGTGCCGTGCTTTGGTCATCGCTCCTCTTTTTGGGATTGCACAGGGTGTCTACTTTCTTGGGGTAGGGGAGGCGGTTCTAGGTTTGCTGACATAAAGTTTTATAACTGTGGTGGCTGCTTTGTCATCCCAACCCTCGTTGAATGATGACCGAGTGGATTCAGAGAGAGCGGAAATACCACAACTAAACAAATGGAGATGCTATATTAATATGCTATATTTACTAACATGTGGACTTCCAGGTTCACACTAATCATGCTTCTCTGGGGTTCTGCATGCTGTCAGCAGGGTTCAGTGGGTTAAAATGAGTCCTGTGCATGGGCAACTAATCTGAGGGTGTGCGTCTCCAGTTCTCTGGGTAATATTTTGTGCTCTCTGCAATACGTCCGGGTCTATCACATTCACTTTTCTATAAAGGTTGAGAAAAGTGCTTCTGCATGTTTGAGGCTATTACCTAAAATGCCTACACACCATTTGGTGTGTCGTAAAAAATTACACAGCAAATTTTTTTTAAACACTAATATTTGAAAATGTTTGATGGCAAAACCCGAAGCGTGCATTTGGCTTGATGTTAAATGCCAATCAGTTGAATGTTTGATACGTCTCCCTGGAAAAAGGAGCTTGATCTCCTTCTGCCTAACCGGTTATGCATTCCTCAAGTTCAAACTGTGAGGTCAAGCTGTAATCTTAGATTCCTTTGCTGGACAAGGAGGTGCCACCTGGCAGAGAAACTAAAGTCATTTGCTAATCTGATGGTAATGCTTTAATCCCTACTAGTGTACGATATAACACACATGCCTCACTTCCTGCTTAATGGCCACAGGTTAGACTACTGGGTCACCGTCTCGTAGTCCTGACATCTTTCTAGTGTCTTAAATCATTTGTGGAAAGCCTAAGGCCTTGTTTACTTCTTAATTACACCTCCATTCCCCTCCCAAATAAGAGGTTGCTTCAACTGACGTGTCAACAATATTTACATAAAATGCAGTTAAAGCCTTGAATAAAGCATTGTTGAGTTAATTAAGCATTTTTAAATCGGTTAAGAAACCTTGATTTGGTATTCGGGGAGGACAGTTCTATTTTTTTAGACCTTTGTGGAAAGCATGGCATCTCGTCTTGGCTGCCATCTGATATAACTGAGTCCACTAGGTGGCGCCAAAATGCACAGCAAGAAGAAACTGCTTATTTACATGCTGTAAATAAAGATGTCTCAAAAACTCTGAGGTTTCTCATTGAAATGTATTTCTTTGGTTTGTTGTTTATAGTCATTTTAGACTATAGTCCAAAAATTGTAGAAGAAGTACGTGAATATCTTTGGTGACTTTGTAGCTTTGACTACTTTATCAATCAGGCTGTAGAACAACACATTTCCCTGAACAATTGAAAGGAGAACATTTTGCAAGGACATAGCAAATTAAATAAGTAATTAAACCATATGTATGGACTTAAAATGGGATGTTTCCCATGATGCACTCGAGGCTGCTGGTGAGACTAAAGTCCGATTGCAGGAAAATGAAATGGATGGAAATGGAACTCAGAATGAACCAGCAGTTGGAAAACAAGAGGTTTTGTAATTCAAATGTTTGCAGACAACGACCTCCCAGATCGAGCCGCTGCACTCGATGGATGAACTTGAGATCAGTCTTTCTCCCCTTTCTCCCTAGCTTTATATAAAAAGCTCAAACCCTTTTTGCCCAGTGTTCAAAAACACATTTAATATGACCTGTGTCAAAGAATTATAGCCATAAATGATTAATTAGTAAGTTCTGCCTTTGTAGAATCTACAATCCATTGTTTGCCCACTGTTAAAACGATTACTCTTTTAAGTAACCCCTCCAGCTAAATGTGTCAAACTTCCTTTAGTGCTCTAAATACTTCATTTTCAGCTCTATCACCATTTGATTTTGCATGTCTTCACTATTAAATTACAAAAGCGTTGCTTGTTCCATATACAATGTTAAAGCAAAACTTGTTTGGGTCTGTATTAAAAGGTTCATTTATTCAATGTTAGCCCGTGGCTTTGATTAATTTTACATTTCGGCCCACCGTGAATTCGAGTTTGACACCCCCGACCAATGCACCTAATTTGCATGTTTTTGATTGTGGTAGCAAGCAGGAGAACTCTGAGAGAACCCACGCAGACACGGGGTTAGGGTTAGGACATTCAAACTCCTCACAGAAAGGCCGCAAGCCAGATTTGAACCTGTGACCTTCTTGCTGTGAGGCAACTTTAATTGCTCTACACTGACACCGTGCTGCCGAAACAAGACTCAAGAGACAAGCAGTCAAAATGTCAACGGTTCATTTATAGATCATCAAAGATTCAACAGAAAGGACTCCCTCAAAAGGAAATTTAATCTACAACTCAGTCAGAGCTCAGTTTAAACCAACAACACAATGCCCTTTCTTCTGAGAAGAAAAATAACAAAACATTTAAAACTCAAATCCTGCTAACAAACCCGCGAACCCGCTGTCGGGGCCTTTAACAACACAGAGCTAATGGCTAAATGGCTTTACCTGCAGGCATGTTCCATGACGGGTGCAGAAAAGAGTAGGACAACCTGCAGGGGCAAATACTTTCACATAACCCCTTACTATTTAAATTAACTATTTGGAGCTGAATGCTACATTTATTTTGAAGGTCGCAACCGGAAGTGGTTGTATTCTCGCTAGCCTGTTTAGCATCAGAAGCACGCTTGCTACTAGAGCTACTGCTGCCAGCCGGGGTCTGTGGCGCATATTTCAATCAACTTGACGTTTGTCAACACCTGTTTTGCCTTTGGACCAAGGACGGTAAGAAATGGACTCCAGCCACGTTTAACTTAGAATCCAATTGGGGTGTGTTTAGCCGGGATGCTACATAAAGGTGTAATATCAAGCTAGCTTATGTTTATAGCTCCAGCGTGTGCTGAAATGTTGCAGTGACAGCTTGTCTGCCTACTTTTTCAGTGGAGCAGGCGTGTTGTTTTAACGTCAGCTAATTATTTCACGAGGAAGACTAGTCTGGTTATGAATTCACCCCCGAGCGGGGACAACATCGGAGTATTTTGTAGCCCGTTTTCATTTTAGAAAATGAATTGTGACAACTATTTAATTGAGTTCCTGCGACTGTAATGGTCATAATTTTTTTTTTATTTGAACTTTGTAACGTGTAGCTGACGCTTGCTTTGTCAAGTCGGAAAGAGGTTTTATTTTGACAAGTAGAGCCGGAAGTCAATTTGTTTGGTAAGCTTGACGATCAATCTCACTCAAAGTTCGCATTGGCGTCACCGGCCCCCTTGATGTGGACTGATAAACTCGGATTTAATTTGCTAGCCAGTGATTCTCGCGAAAGTTGCTTCATTTAAAAAAAAAAAAAAAGAGTTTAAACGAAATTTGTTTAGGGAGGCGACAAAAAAATATGACACTAGAAATAGTTTTGTTTGTTTGTTTACCGTCCCTTTGCCAGATGGGCCAGTGGCCACCTGACGTGATGTGTGCCTGTGATGACTTTGCTTTATGACCAACACCTCTTTGTAGTTTAATATGTCATCACGACTTTTCCCCCCAAGAGTCTTATTAGATTTCCTTAAATTCTGTTCATCAAAATTTCACCAGAATTGTCTGGACTGCGAGATAAACAAGCTCCTTTGGTTGTTCTTCAGGTGAGACGTCCCGCTTTGACCAGAAGAGCTTATGCGCCTGAGCGTCTGACGCTGGTCGGTTCGATGGCTACCTCAGGTTCCGCCCCTTCTGCCTCCATCACCGCCGTCACTGTGCCTGAGGACTTCCATTATGAAACCAAATTCATTGTGCTCAGCTACCTGGGAATGCTTCCCGTCAATAGGTCACAGACTCCAGGTCAGGAGAAAGCCCTTTCTTCTCATTGTTATGTTAGTTTAGCACAACCTGCTGGATTTATTTTTATTCTGTATAAGCGGTGAAGGCGTGGTTTGTACTGTCTGACGCGTGTCGTGGCAAACGTCACACGCAGCACAAAAATGGAGTCGCGCACGCGTGCAAGCGCGACGGTAACATTCTGGGTGGCGTACGCTTGCTGCCAGCAGTGCTCTCGTATGGTTCGACCTTTTCGGACATTAGTTTAGAACCATAATTATGTGGGTGTAGTCCTTTGTGTGTATATATATGTAATTTGGTACTCTAAACTGGACTACAGTCCTTCCAGTATTTCTAAAGTAGCCATTGCTTGTCCTGAAAATGTCTTTTGTACTGCTCTTGTGTCTAACGTAAAAACACGCATGCAGTGGAATATTTACGAACCGTTTTTAACCTACAGTTATTTACACACGTGTGTTGTGTGCAGTTGTGTGAATCCGCATCCCATACCAGCCAACAACATTTCGTGGCTCTTACGATGTGCACTGATATCTTTGGCACAGCGTGCTAAGAAAGAGACGGGGGTGTCCTCTCCATTTCCTGTCCGTTTTATTGTTGCGCGCTTGCTTTGACTGGGTGAAGAATGGCCGAGGAGTGGCTGATCCCTGCTTTCCGCTCGAGCCCTTCCAATGTCTGACAGTCTGTCATGCGCAATCTGCGTAGGATCACTCACACGCCGGCGAACCAAAGTAAAATAGTTGGCCGGCTAGCTGTCTGGCTTAGCGTTAAAACAGCAACGATCCCTGCAAAAATCCACACGGTCCTCGGGGGCGTTCACGTGCGCGCTGCTGGACACGGAATGAGGGAGTGGGCCTCTCTTCTGTTCCTGTTACGATAATGTCTAAGTTCGTTTTTCACCATGAAAACATGAAATGAAATCATTTCCGGTCGGGTGCTAAATCGTAGACGAATGAGGATGTGTCTTTTTCTCTTTTTCCTTCAATGGAATTGAATGAATATTACGACAGCTGCACCGTGGCCTGCCGACGTGTCCCCTTCTGTCGGACGTTAGGATTGATGGACACGCGTAGCTCATTTGTTGCGCAAATAGTTTTTTTTTATTGGTGTTGTGATTCACAAAGCATGAGCTGGTCGTAAATCTGCTGACAAACATTTGTACCTAATAAAGTTTCCTGACACATTTAATTGTTGTAAACGTAGATAAAGGTGCAGATGAACATCTTAATCACAAAATGCTTTACAAGCGCCTAAATGTGTTGAGAAAAGCGTGTGATGCTTTATTAGGATTCTGGCTGTGGCTTTACACGTCGTGTTTTTATCGCCGTCAGGAGGTTCCCAGGATGAGAGAGAGAAGATTACAATGATAAAAGGGCAGATAAAGGAAGAGCTGCGACGGCTTGAAGATGAAATCACTGCCTGTAAGTGGACACACACACACACACACACACACACACACGCGTGCGCGTCTTAGGGTTACCCTCTGTAAAATGTTTAAAATGCCAGTGAAATTCAGTTCTCTATTGGTTCACATTTGAACTATTCTATTGCTATTGAACATTACTCTGAAGAGAAAGGGAAGCCATATTCAGAACTTTCTTTTATTCTTTACATTATCCAGCGTTCTTTGCATCACGTTGGTCTGTTTGTGCGAAGGCATCGTCAGGAGATCAATATTTGTCAACGTGAGCCGTGCAGGGTTTCCTCGGGGCCAACCTGGACGGTCTTCACTCCACGTGCGATATATTTCTCTTTCCTGCGTCTGTGTTGTTTCCAGCCTTTTCCACAACGGGATCTAACCGACACCCGTCGCTGGTGTTCAATCCAACCAATCCGGAGACCTCTATTGAGGACCACCTTGCTGCAGTGGGAGACGGGGTGGCCAGAGATCTGGACACACACCTAGCAGCAGCCGTACACACACTCCTCACAGGGTCAGTTTGCAGCATTCTGACAAATAGTGCACACTTCATGTTTATCACGCATGATTTTGTGTGTCTGTTTCAGGCCTCTGGACTACCACACATTTAGACGCACAACGATGGATCTCTCAACACACACACAGGGAGGCTGGAGTAAAGTGTGTTTTAATTATATTATTTTTGACGCTCAAAGACCTGATTTAGGACTCGGCACAAGGACATGTTGCATCTGCTCTGCGCTCTCTCCCAGGTGTTGGTACCGTTGGTGCTGTTGCAGGCTTTACAAAGCGAGGGCCAGCCCCTCACTGCGCTGCTACACCTGGGGGTGCGCCTCCTGGAGGAGGATGAAGCGGGCTACATCATCCAGCAAGGGGGATGGGTGAGTCTCTACGCACATGGTGGCAAAAAAATATTCCATGCATGTTCTGATGTCTAATTTTTGAATCGCCTGGATGTCGAAAACTAATTTTGTTTTTAATAGAAGTTTGAGTTAGATGAGGATGAGATTAGAATGCAATGACGCTGTCGTTAGCGAGTCCTCTTACTGTCACCAGTCCCATAATAGTCATAATATGACTCTTACCTTGAAAACATGCCTTTAGAATTTTAATCATACTTTTAATTCTACAAAATAAAAAAATATCTATCTCCACAAAACTTCAAGATCTCTTTATATGTTTTTGAGGTATGAAAAGAAAAGAAAAAAAACGCTAACTGAAGTTAATTAATAATTTTGAGGGATAAGTTTCTTAGTTATTTGTATAATCATAGGCAGCGACTCATCTGTTCACTCGGCTTCTTTGTTGGATGAAGAACTAAACTGTGTGCCGGGGTCGTTTGTGTGTTGGAAGATGGAACGAAATCTAACAGGAGATGACCACAAACCTCAAAATAACCAGATGAGGGCATCAGTATCCTTCCAGTGCACTTCGTAGTGTAGTTTAAACCTCACAGGAGACGGCATACTTCCTAATAGCCATCTTAATTTACACATTTATTTCAAAATACATTTGTATTAGGCTATATGAGCCAAATCTAAAATACAAACCAATAACCATGATACGAACTAGATGCTCGCAGTATAGTCAGTGGTCAATGCAAACATGACAGTAGAAATAACTGAGACTTTATTTCAACAAAATGATTTTGAAGTTGCTCGGAGGTAAAAGCAAGTGTGTGACTATTTACCCCAGAGCTGTAATAAATGGAGCGCTGCTCCCGCAGATGGCCCCATTTCAATGAGGTCATCACGCTGGTCACATGACGTGTAAGCCACCACTCTGGTCACCGTTATTTCATAACCGTGATGCTCTTCCTGGTTTCGTGCGATAGCTAGTGAATGAAAAAAGAGCCATAATTGCTCTGGGTTACGTCACGGAGAATGGGTCGGCTGGGGGCCGGGTCAGGATCAGCGATGGGAAAGGGGGGGGGGGGGGGCATATGAAGGAGGGGGTGAGAGAAAGAGAGTGGAAAGTGAAATCTCCACTAGTTTGACGGCTGCTTGTGAGCACGGCCTCCTCAGACGGCTACCTCCGGTCTACCCGCGCCATTCTGTGATTTGAGGTTTGTCTGTTCAACGGAGAGCAGGACGACTCGCCGAGGTAAACATGTTTTACTTTTCACGTTGGAGCGTCGAGACCTTGCAAGTGTGTGACCGTGCAATAGTGGCAAGCTCTTAATGGAGGAAGTGTTCCCAGGTCTCATCAGTGCTGACATGTTTGCATGTAAATACTTTCTCCCCTTTGAGTTTTGTTATCGTGCAATCGGCTCTTTCTATGAACCGTGAAGGCACAAACGGATAATGGAGGAGCAGAAAGATGGTTCTTTATCATATTTGTCACTTTAGATTTCGTATTCTACTCTTTCTGGTGGTTGTTTGTGTTGAAATAAAAGATCTTACATTTACAGATTAAGACTGATGTCTTCTCTTCCAGGACATCAGTGCGACCGCAGCCTGAACGAAGCATCGTGTTTTATGGAACTCTCACAAAGCCGTTGTTGCTTCCATCAGAATACAATAAGGATTATTATGTTACGTACGCTTCATCTGGCACGAACAAAAAGCAGCAGACGAGAACGCAGCCAGGGAACAAGGAGGCGAGGCGGGGGTGAATGAACGATCTGAACCAACAGGCGTGTGCTTTGAAACCAATTCTAAAATTAGACTTATACCACAAAGTTGATGCTTACAGATAATTTTATTTGAAGATGATATCAAACCTCTCTGGATAATCTGAGTTTGTTCACAGCCCCCCCCCCATCTGTCTGTTTGGATTATGGCATGCTCTTGTCGGTCAGACGGTTGTCCTCCAGTGAGAACTGAGCGTGCACAATGGTCACTTCATATTACAGACTTTATGAGTGTGATGGAATTGCACCGGACCTTTGAGCAAGACGCAATGAAGAACTGCATTGTTTTACTCTCATGTTTGGTAGTAAAATAATATAAAAGTAATAAATCAGCTCCTCTAGGTTACTGACTTGCTGCTGCGGTGATGATGATGATGATTTTAGACGCTGCGAAGGTTCCGCGCTGGCCTTGCATGCAACGCTGCACAGTGTAACGCTGGTCCTGTGTGTTATATAAGCCCCCCCCCCAGGGTGAAATGCGTCCATGCATCACTGTTCTGCTGTACTGACGGGAGACTGGAGTTGACGGATTATGAACCTGCACGCAAACAGCAGACTGACTGAAAATGGAATTTCCCCAACGTTGTCAGATTCCGTGAACACGTTAGGTCCTCACTTATTACATCACTGATTGAAATGCTGAATTTGGAGAATAATCCAAATTCGCATACCGCCTCAGGAGGAGGTATGCGAGTAAACTGAGGGGTTAACGGTTTCTTTTCTACAAATGTAGCGCTAACTTGTAACCAGCCCCAAAAGATGGCAGCTATTGTTGCTTCCCAAAATGTTTGGGGCAGTGTGCGTTGCTCCGCCCTCCGATGATGGGGAGGGCGGACGTTCCTTGCATGCGGTGGAAGGTCGTGTGAGAGGGACCGACACGCGGCTCTAGAGCAGGAGGGCGATTCTTGCAGTGAGGGATTGTCTTCAGGCGACGGAGGGTGGAGAATCTGTTAAACATACGACAGCTGAGGACTGGAGGAGTTGGTATCGGATTCACAGCGTCAGGACGCTGGAGGACGACGGGAGAAACAACAGATTCAGATGGGATTTACCAATCGGGTGAAATTCTTTTCATTTTTTTCCCCTTGTTACATCACTGATGCAAAACAATATTGTTTATCCATCAGTTTCACTTTCAGACAGAAAGGTTGTGGCATGAAAACTGTCCTGCTTGAGAGTTAGACTTGTAAAATCTGTAAGAAATAGCTCATTGGCTGGCGCTCATTCTTGTTCCCAGCAACGAAAGTGACTCCATCCAGTTCTTGGGTGAATAATCTTCTCTTAAATCTAACGTCCTTTTTGAGGTTTGATTTCAGTTGAGATGCAACATATGTGAGAACCAGATAGAAGAAGAAACCTGGACTTGATGTGCAGAAGGATTGATTAGCGTTTATCTTGAATACCATGACAACGCTGCCCTTCTGTCAGGGGGAGCCTGCAGGTTATGGGTTTGGTGAAACTCTTGTTCTTGCATGCAAATCAGCTTAAGGAGAAAGTGAATGTTAGATAACTATGAAATGCCGTTACAGTTAATCTCTTCCCTGCCTGGCAGGATGAAACTGTCATTGCAGTGTCCTTGGGGGGAATATTTAAATATTCATTTAAATATAATGTTGATGTAGGTCAGTAGTAGTTTACATACTGTATGCTGATGGAGCAGATTTGGCCAGCAGACATAATAAAAAGACCAAGATGTATTTTCATTTACTCAAATGGGACCTTGTGTGTTTTCTGGCGTTCCGACTGTCGTTAAGTTGGATGAGAATGACACAGAAGGGAGGAAAAGATGCTTTGATAAGAACTGCGGGAACAGCTTGTCACTTCTAGCAGCAGACGGGTACCTGAGTCAGCTTGTTGATGTGAGCTGGTTGAGTTACCCAAAACAATATTTATATATTTGTGTGTATATTTCTGTCTAACTTTATATTTCTCTAATAATTGCAGTGAAGGTCTGTGTTGTTACTTTGCTGCAGTATATTTGCTTCTTATGTAAAGTAAGTGCAACACTCAATCCAGGGATTCAGCAGTAATTCTCTCTATTTGCTGCATTCATTTACACACAGATTTTTCTTCGTATAGTGCTGACAGATTATTTTTATGCAATTCCGTAGAAATATTTTTCCTGTAATTTCTATCTGCCTATAAAAACATTTGGTTTCTGCTGCTATCGTAACCTCCTGTAATCCTGCCGACACCCTCCAGACACGGAGCACGTCGGTACATATTTGTTATTGTGCTCACTGGCCTTTAGTTACAGCCTCACACTGTTTGTTCTGCATCCCACCACGAAGCAAAGTGAGCTGATGGTGCTGCTACCATGTAACCCTTCATGACTTTATATCATCTGTTATATAATAGGAGCTTTGCAGATGACCTTATTGCTCGATGGTTGGCAGCTCTATTCCACTAGGTGGCAGTCGAGCCTCGCTTAAAGCAGGTTACAGTGACGTCATCAGGGTTGTCTGTGATGCGTTTTACTGCACTTTGTTTTGAAGGTTTGTGAGCAAGAAGCGACCAATATTATTTTCAAGCCCATTTAAAATGGAGTATATAAAACCTATCAAACTAAAGTGACAACAAAATATAAACCACCTTGTTACCTACCTTTTCATCACTAGACTCTTTATTTAATTTTATTTGTGTACTGTAAAACTTTATTTTACACAAGGTTATTTCCAGCTCCTCGCCACGGAGCTAAAACCAAGCGCTCCCCTTCACCGTCTGTCGCCCAGCAGCTGCAGTGTTTCCTGATCACATGCATTGAAGAGAGGTTTTTTTTTTTTCTTTACTCTTTTTAGAGCACAAAATAGCTTTTCATTTGTTTTCTCTATTCATGTTGCACCAAGTTTAAAAATATGTACAGCCCAGTTTGAGAAGACCGTCTCCCCAGCAGTTCTTCATTTAACGTCTCAAAGTTCAGCCATCATCATCATCATCATCATCACATTTTTATTGTATGCATTTTGCTCACAAATCTCTATCTGTGTCCCATAGAGTGCAATATTCAGCCTTGGGTCCGAAGAAGACCGATGTGTAACCATCGCTGAAGACAGCAACGACATATACATCCTCTCTGGAGAGCAGCATCCGGACCGCTGCAGCCCACCCTCGCCACTTCTCTGCACTGCAGACGACGGCAGTGAGCAGAGCTCCTGGCAGACGGAAAGCTTTCCCGTCTCTCTTGCCGGCCACGAGTCTTGGGCACAGGTTGGTCTGATGGACCCCGAGGACGTCAAGAGCCTGGACAGCAACGAGGGCGCTGCTCTGGCTGAGGAACGCAGTGAGAACAACTCTTCAAACTCGGACATTGTCCATGTCGGGCGTGAGGAGGCGGAGCTGCTCGAAGAAGGCGGCGAAGTTGGGGCAATAGAAGAAAGCATGATGAGCGTTTTGGGTACCGAGAGTGAGCTGGCTGAGCTCAGGGAAGAGTTTAGGGACCTGATTCCTCTCGTTCCGGGGCCAACTGAGGACGACTCCGCAACCCCAGCCTCCCTGCTCTCATTAGAGGAGGCATTTGTTATAGAGGCGCCTGTAGTCCCGTCAGCAGAGTCTTCCCTCATCTCATCAGAACCAGAGCTGCTTCTGCCAGTCCCAGAAGCATCTGCACCCCCTCCCTCTGATCCAGAACCTGAAGCACCTTTACCTGTTCCCGCGTTCAAATCGGAGCCTGAGCCAGAAGAACCAGTCCCTGCCCCAGTGCCTGCTGAAATGACACCCCCATCGCTTGCCAAGGAAGCCGTAGCAGCACCAGCAGAGTCGGAAGATGTCTCAAAGCCAGAGCCAGAGCCCATTTCAGTGCCTCCCCAGCCAGAGCCAGAACCAGAACCAGAGACCGTGGCAGTGCTGGAGCCCTTACAAGCTGGACCCCCTGTTCCTGAGGCTCCCCGAGAATCCCGAGGAGAGGAGCCGCCGGTGCGGCAGGAACCGGAATCGGAGCTCCCAGTGCTGCTTTACGGCGGCGCTGCGCTGGTGGCCCTCGCTGCCGTGATGGCATACAGTGTCATTAGCTATAGGAGGAAGTAGAAGAGTATCTTTGTCAAGGAAGAAAAATAAAACACTTAAGGTAGAAGTAGGTGTATTAGTACGCACAAGCTGGGACTCTCCTTGCAAATTGTGTTGGATTTATCAGAGGTTGCCCCCCCCCAAAGAAAAAGAAAATACAAATAAATAGGTCTGCTATGGTTAAGGTCTGAAATCAGTTTCACATCATCCCTAACCTCCGCTGGGCCTGCCTGCTTCACGGCAGCAGAGAAAGGAACACGACGCACTCCACCGCTCGCCCTGGTTTTAATGTTCCTCTTCTCTGAATCAGTTTTGTTAAAATTCTTAGGAATACTTGTACATTTTTCAGTTTGACTACTACTTTGTGTTTTTTCCGTTTGAATCTGTGCAATCCTCTGACAATCCCTTGGCTAAAGCGATACGACCCCAAACCGTCTGTCGAGGCGACTAAAGGCTGCACAGCTTCATTTTCCTTGTCTGACAGTTGGTCTGATGCCTTCTCTTACAAACGAAGCAAATGTGTGGAATCTGATTCCTGTGTCGCTTTATGTTCCTTATTTCCATCTTGCAAAGGGATTTGTACGACTTTACTTGTTCTATTTTCTTCCGTATTAAAGAATGGTTGAACGTGTGTAAATGTGTCGGATGCAGAACCGTGGAATCTTTGGAAATAATACATCAACCACACTCCTAAAACTCAAGGCCCTTTGCTGTTCTACCATGAGTATGTAAATCTGACTATTGTGAAGGTCTAAAACATTTAACCCTTTTGTGGTGTTAGGGCCCGAACGGACCCGTTTCAAGAAAGTAAAATGCAATTAATGGCGTCAAACATTTTTTAATCGGAACAAGGCTTATAGTATGTGCTCATGGTGGCTATTTAAACACAAAAACACTAGTGTTTACCATTTTAGCATGTTCTGAATGTCTTCTAGAAAAAAAGTTACATTGGTGGTTTTAGGGTCTGAACGGACCCGGTATAGAAAAATGACTACAGACATCAGATTGATTCATAGAAAGGCTATGCTCTGTAGGTCACGTGTGGCTCAATCAAGGTTCACATGTATCTGGACCTAGAGGGTTTCCCAACCACAGGTCCGCTCACAGGGAATACAAGCACGGCATTAGTTGACACGATTTATTTGACACCCTAAAATAGGCTTCCCTTTTAAACACTATACAATACTTTAAAACAAAGGAAGCTATCAAACTAATAACCGCGGGTCTCAAACAAAATAAACACTAAGGCTAGTAAAAGAGGAGAGGCAAATAAAGAAAGCGTGAGGCCGGGAACGAGAGAGGGGAAGCCCCCATTATCCCCCCCTCATCAGTGGCAAATGAGCTACAGGTGCTCCCTCCCACACCTGCCTGCCTAATTACCTCCCCCAGCAAGGAAGGTCTGGGCAACCAAGCCAATCATCCGGTTACATTCCTCCCCCCCTCCGAGTTATCGGTGCCCCACCGATAAATTATACCATATAAAAACAAAAATGGTTTTATAAAAAAATACCAACAGTAAAAAACCAGGTGTTACCTGAAGGTCAGCGTCTGAGCACCAAACACATCCACGTACGCCACAATATGCGGCCCCAAAAACAGAACAGCCGGAATAACAGCCGGAATAACCCTCAGTCTCGTTCTTCTCGCTGGTGATTCCTTCCCAGATGTCTGGCGCTCACGCTGAGCCAAGCAGCCCATTCCCCTCCATTAGATTTAGACGCTGACATGGTGATCCAGATCATCATCAAAAGGTTCTAACTTGTTCTTGGTATCTTTATTACACCTACCATGAAAAGTTAAAGTGAACCAGAGTTGATGTTTATTTGTAACTGATTTTTGAAGCTTCATTGACTGCAATGTTAACGAAAATTTCAAAGTTATGCAGAATCCTGGATCTCTTCTGGATCATCACCAAAATGTAATAATCTGATCCCAGTAACATTCAACATTTCCTGGAAATTTCATCCAGCTCCTTTTGCCATCTTGCTAGTAATGGGCAGACAGACAAACACCTGCGATTATTTTATTTTTTTTTACCACCTGCAAGGCGGCGGTTACGTAAAGTACAATCCCACAGTATTTAAAAAATGAAACTCAAATGCTGTGAAAATATTTATTTAATACAGACATGCATATGCCAAAGGAAAAATTCAATACAAAATAAATTTCATGGAATATACAGCAATTCGACTCACATTCCATTAAAGACAAACCAGACTTTCAAATATCACGATGAACCCAAATGAGTCCGACGTCATCCTTCATTTTGAATGCTCTCATTACTCGGCTCCTTTCAGCCGACGGACCAACACGGGAGTCACCTGGGCCTCGCTCGGCCGATGTACTGCAGCGCGCTGCCAAACAGGCTCCTCAGACGCAGTGGGTTCCGCTCACACACTCCTTGAACCAGCGTGAGCGTGAGGGCCATGACGACTCGCTCCTGGGGCAGATCGTTCAGATACATACCCCGCCTCACACTATCCACCGCAGAGGAAATGGAATTTGTCCACTCCTTGAAATGAACAAAATAATAATAGGCTTTAAGAGCGTGCGTATTCGGTCATCACAGTTTTACATTCACACACTTTATTACTAGGATCTCAAAATCTTAGTCTACAATAATTACATAAACATTAATAACTTGTAAAATATTGGAGCGAGATCATTGATGAAAACGTTACCATAGCACTTGCAGTAGTCTAATAATTTCTCTTTTACCAATACATTTAATTTTCACAGGTCTCAGGATTCTCACATGCAACGGGTAGGTCTCGATGTTCCTGCTCAGATTCTGGGTAGCCCGAGCGACGACGTCGTGTTCGAAGTGATCTGCGATTTCTCTCAGCTCCGCCACGACCTGACGGACGGCTGCTGCGTCAACCACACGGTCTCCTAGGAAATTAAGAGTTTTAAAACATTCCGTTTCTGGATTCAACAGAAGGGATGATAATAATAATACATTTCATTTATATAGCGCTTTTCTAGACATTCAAAGTCGCTTTCCAGAAAGTACATAAGATAAAAACAGCAAAGCAATACAGACAATAAAATATAAACATGAAAATAAATGATAAAATTAGACATTAAAAGCAATGTTGAACAGATGGGCTTTGAGTTCTTTCTTGAAGGTGAGGAGGTCAGAGCAGGGGCAGCGATGGAGAAGACTCGGTCTCCCCATGTCAGTGACCTTCTGAATGCGGTGAGAGATAACTTCCACATTATACATACTGATACTGCAGGTAAATACCGGCCTAGTACTGACATGAAAGCGGTTTCTACACGGAAACAAGACATTTGACTTTATCAAATATAGAAAACCGATTTCATCTTTGATTTCAGAATATGGATCCAGAGACCTGTACTCACCAGGTCGTTGCAGCTCCACTGAAGGCTGAATATCACGGATACCAGCTGAGATACTACTGGACAAAAAACCATCAAATTCAATGTCTTCCCTCCAGCCGCTGAAATCGACATCCCAAGTAAGATTCAGATCCTGGCCCAACGAGATGAGTTCTTCTCTGTAGTCTGGATTTCTGCAGTCAGCTTGAAGAAAGGCCAACATTACCATGGCACCATTTTCTCCACTGGACAGATTCCCCTGGATACTCATCTCGACCTATTTGGACATTGATGACATGTCACCCTGTGTTCGTATACTAAAACATCAAACGGGAAATTTAAGTTTGTCTGTAATTATATATATATATATATATAAATATATAACGCTTTTAAACGCTTACAAACAAGCATACATACATACATATATATATAAACACAATTTGAGAGTGAGAAAACACCAAATCGACTGACGCACTTAAACAGAAATGCTACATTACAGCCGGATGTCGAACAGGTAGCGTTATTGGAAAGATGAGCTAATGCTAACTTTAGCTTAGCCAAATTAACGCCGACTTTCAGCCATGAAAGCTGCTCGTTAGGAAGAACTTTCGACAACAGCAAAATAAAACTGAGAGCCAGACAGACAGACATCCATCTCCTGCAGTTTGCTGAACTTATCCCCTAAATAAATACCTGTTCGGTTCGTGGTGCGCCTGCCCGCTCGGTCCGACGCAAGGAAGGCGCTTCCTGATTCATGTTGTGTTTGTCTGTCAGGATGGAGGCGGGGCTTTGTGATGCACTCAAGTAACCCCAAAAAAAAAAAGATGGTTCAGAGTTCAATCATGTCATTTCAATTGAACCTAGCGCTCATGAAATTCGCCACGGGTGGGCGAATCTAAACATAAATCAATAGGATTCAAATAGTCAAGCCTCCACCAAGATGATATTGACCAAAAGAGTCAAGTTGTAATTGTTAAGTGCATTTAAAAAAAAAAAGAAATAAACTTCGTATTTGAGAAGCTGTCAAAGAAAGCCTAAAGAAATGTGATTTCTGCTCGGTGACACTAAATTCAACTTTTTTTACGATGGAAACTAAAATATATGCTATAACACTTACACAAATGTAGTCATTATGTGGAGATGAAAAACGTTCTTTGAGTTACGATCCAGAAATTGTAAAACGTCACGGACGGACGCACGATCAGCTCAAACATTTAGATGTAAAATGAAACGCTGACGGGCAAAACCAATGTCCAAGTGTCGTCGTCGTCCCCCCCCCCCGGGGTACGTTTAAAGTCAAAACGTTCGACTTTATGAACGAAACTGGTAAGAGAAATGCATGTTATTGTTCTATGTGATCGGCTTTAAATACAAATGAACTATGTCTTTTAATTGATTTTATCACAAATTAAAGTATACATATTTAATTTACAGTATGACTCAATTCCATTTCAGTACTTGTAAATTATCTACATAAAGTCAGTTGACTGCAGCTATAGACAAGCAGACCAGCACTGGAATTATGGTTTTGTGGTTTTGTCCCAGAGCCCTCTGGGACAATCGGTATATTACACCACTGACATGAATCAGAAAGTGAAATAAAATTAAAAGCATCTGATAAAGCTTAAAATTTTTATTTACAGTTTTCTAAAAAAAAAAAAAAAAAGTCAATAATTGCTTCAGTACATTGGTCTATAGCAATCACAGGCTTTGGAAAAAAAACGTAAAATTTGAAGTTATTTAAAACCAACAGCTCCCCAAAATGTGAATGACGCAAACTTCACTTGAGACTTCCAGAACTGTCCAGTTACTTCAGCAAGTTACAATAATACAAAATCGTATAGGGAAACTTGTAGACAACACTACAATGAGGCCACAACCTCATTGCAGAAGGAGCCACACCGCAGAAGAGCAAAAGGTCAGGTATGTGGATGCCTCAATGTCCCATCAGACACCCTGGGCCACCAAAGCTCATAGATCGTGCCGTCTTCCTACCAACAAGCCTCCTCCCCGTCCTGGTTTGAGACCCTATCTTAACAGGGGACATCAATCCAGGAGAGAGGTTTTGTTTGGGTGACAACGCTGCCCGACGAGCCTCCTGGAGCGCTCTGTGGTGAAAATGGACATAAAGTACTGCTTTTACCAGGCATCCATGTGAGGATTAAGCAGGATCAGCTATTAACTTAAAATAGATGAAGGCTGATGAAGGACCACCTCCTTACTTTTCCAGCATGGCCGTCCTGAATTTCTCTACATTGAGCTCTTTTCGCAGCTGAGCAGCCAGCCTCCCGGTCCTCTCCTGTCTTAAAACAGTGTGCTTGCAAAGCTCCCTGGCAGATGGACGCTTACTCAGGTCTGGATCCAACAACAGCTGTCACACACGCACACACGAAAAACCATTTTCAGCATGCTATGTTAGTGAGAAGAGTGAAATCAAATGCTAGCTATAAAAGGTGACACTTTTCATTTACATTAGACTTACACATTTAAAACATCCTAGATGGAGTCATACCTGAAGCAGGCCTCTAAAAGGAGGGGATAACTCTCTTGGCAGTTTGGGGAGCTGCCCCCGTCTAAGGCTTTGCCACTCATCTCCATTTAGAGGCAGAGGGGAAGCTCCAGCCGCCAGCAGTACTGTGAGGCCCAGAGCAAAGATGTCTGCCTTGGGGAGGTTGCTGTAATCCTGGGGAGCAGGTCAGGTCAGCAGACAGCAACCAAATTAAACATCACTTTTCCTTCAGCATAGAGTACACAGCGTTTTTACCTCTTGCAGGACCTCAGCGGCAAGAAAGCGGCTGTCCCCTTCTTCAACTTGGGGGTTGCTGGTTGATGTCACGTGACCCAGGTCCCCTGCAGAAAACAGCAAGACTCAAAACGAGAGATGACCACAAAACAAATATTTGAGGTGCAGATGCGTTTAAAATCCGATACCAATTTTGTAGATGACTCCTGCAGAAACGCTGCCGTCATCTTCCTCCTCACTCTCTCCTTCAGCTGTAGCATCGGTGCTGGGGCGCTGGCAAATGAAGATATTACCTGCACAGGGGTTAAAAAAAAAATGGCACAGATTCAAAAACAGACAAATGCAACACAAAAGCAAAATACCCAACAGGGCATACTTGGTTTGATGTCCAGGTGTGCAAGGCTTGAGCTGTGGATATATTTTAGTCCCATAGACACTTGCAAGAGTACATCTTTCAGCTCCGCTTCGGAGAACAGCTCTCCCTGCGCCTCCTTCTTGACGATGGCGTCGCTGAGACTTCCACCTGGCGCACGCACACGCATTCAAACAAATACAAAATGGTGCAAAACACCATAAATGCAAGTCAACCGTTCATACATCGTGCTTTTAACAGCAAGGTCAAACCTACCATCACAGTATTCATTTTGAATAATCATGTGATCATCTTCTGCCCACGCCGAATAATACCGAACAACGTGTGGGTGGTGCCCTAGAACGGCGTGTGCGTACACTTCCTTTAAGGCCTGTTGTCTATGAGGGAAACAAATTTGATCAGTTATGGAACACAAAGAACAAAAGTGAACGTCTTCTTCGGAAGAGATGACATGCTTGCTGACTCACTCATTGGCAGAGCCTGCGAGGGGTCGATGGGAACGCTTAATTGCGTACAAGCAACCATCCAGCCGCTTCACACACTTGTAAACTGCCCCGAATTCGCCCACACCAATACACTCCAGCTCCAGGAACTCGCTCTCATAGCGCGACAGCATGAAGGCTTGGACAGCTTGTCTCTGCCAGATAAACAGACGAGGACACTTGTGGTAAAATCCAAAGACATTTCTAATAAAGTAACAAACGTCACAAGGGTATGGAGAATCTTAGATTTTTTATTGGTCTTTCACCAAATATGGTCATCCTTCCCACAATCAGAGTGGAGATTTTTTGACGCTGGAGATTCTTTAGAGAAATCCCAGACTGGCAGCATGTAATTTTGGACAAAACAAGAAATGAGGAGGCAGACCAAGATGACGAAGCCTACTGATGAAATAGTGCGAGAGCCATAGAAGGTGTTGCTAAAAATAAGCGTACCTTTGGTGGGAGAAAGGCTTCATCGTCCTCCTCAGATGACGTGAGGCTGTGCTTAAACCTAAAAGATGAAAAAGGTCTTTATATAGCCTGAACAAATACACGTTATTAAATCAGGCCTTTATGTATGAACATTGAAGAAGAAGAAAAACCCCAGAAAACTAAAAACTGACTCCGTGTGATATGTGCAAACAAACAATTGGCCTAAATTCACAGCCACATGAGAAATTCCAAAGTAGCCAAATGGGCAAAGATAGGCAATAAATCCGCGAGCCAAAATGGTGAACGTGCACTTGTGTTTACAACTTAGGACTTTAGGAAATAAATGCATGGCATAGAACTGCATTTACCTGCATCCATTATCATCCTCATCATCGCTTCTACAACCGTTCCTCCTCCACTGCAACTCACTGTTCCTGCGGACGGTTTCAGGCGTGAAGGGATTGATATTGACAGACGGCGCGCGGACAGTGGTAGCAGGGACTGAAGTGAAGCACGGCCTCCTCTGATGGCGACTGATCTTAACGGTGGAGCAAGGCTGGGACGACTTTGTGAGCAGGCTCTGTGAGGGCGATAGATCAAGGATCAAGGCTCCACGTGATATGTGCAAACAAACAATTGGGCTAACTCACAGCCACATGAGAAATTCCAAATGGGCAAAGATAGCCAATAAAGCTGCGAGTCAAACTGGTGAACGTGCACTTGTGAAAGATATACACTGAAAATAAGATGGATCGGCATTTCAGTCTTACTTTGACAAGTATACGAGAGAGGGGGGGGGGGGTCCACATGCATAATCAGTCTTAATCAATACCCACCTTGGGTGTGTTGGGAGAGTCACATAGCCTCAGTTTCTTCCAGAAAGCATAGGGTATAGGGCTAGTACACTGTAAAGGGGAAAGGAGGGTATTGCTCCTACTGCGGTGCCGTTGCACCCGGGGTGTCCTGCAAGCAGACCTTGGACTCTGGATCTTGGAAATGAAGTCATCACAGCTGTTTTCACTGCTGCTCCCCTCCTCCCCACAGCTAGTGAAGTCCAGCTGCTCGCCGAGCCCATCAAACAATGTCGCCATGATTGGGGCCTGAGTGTTGAAAGTTATCCTGTAATTTCTTTATTCTGCATGACTTGCCTTTGGAGAGCAGCAGTAACATCTTTTATTTTAGGGACCGCTTTCAGTCATTATTTTAGGTATGTATTCAAGTCCCTTTAAAAGTGAATGGGCCGTGAAAACTAAACTCACTTTTTTATTTCCACTTCTATGAAATGTAATCATTAAGTCAATATTACTTACTCTGATCTTTTAAAAACTATCTGCACAACAGTCAGGCTTGGAGGATGTTATGTTCAAACTTACCTGACCGGCCATTATTTGTTGCACGGACATCAGTGTGACCTTTTGAGATTGTAAAATAATAAATGTTTGTCTCTTATACTCACGAACGAATCTCCTTCCCCTCTAACGCCGCCACCACGCTGGGATTCCGCGCCTTGCATGCAAACGACTATTAATTGAACGGCGCCACCAGGGCGACACATCTGGCTCTGCCATCGGCTGCTTTGGTCTTAACCGCACACCTGATAATGGTAATTACTGTACGTAAAAAAACAACCTTTGAACAGTTTTATCATTAATCTGTGAGGATCGAAGCATAAAATGGATGCATTTGTAGATTTATATTGTTGTCGCAAGAAAAAAACACACAAATTCATGATAAACGAAATAAAAAGAACATTGTTTGAAAAGCACGCGTCATAACCTGAACGTTTCTTTACATGTTATGATAATATTGAATATTATGAGCAAACTAAACAGCCCATAATCCCAAACGAGGATTTACCATAACTGGTCAAATAGACACGTGGGCGGAAGTCATCGACGTCATCAAAACAGAGCTCCGTCCGTGGATGTGACAGGCTTACAAATACATGAAACAGAAACCCAGCCCAGCGAGCAGCAGGAAGCCATGATCCGGCTCCGTCGGTGCGTTTAGGGTTCGGTTCGGTTCGGTTCACATCGGAGCTTATTGCTTTTCTTTTCCGCCTTCGCTGGTTTGTCAGCGCGTCATGGTGAAGCAGTCGGATCGAGCCCCGCTGCTGGACTGGGAGGAGATCCCGCCTCCCGGTCCGAACCAGGCGGCACCGCCGCCGCCTGCGCCGCGGCCGGAGGAAGGACCGCGTCCGGTCGCGCACCGCGCACCGAAGGGCGCCGCGGCGGTTCCGGTTCCTGCGTGGAGCAGCGGCGGCGGCACCGCCGCCGTCACCTGCAGCCCGACAGCTGTCGTCGGCCGGGAGTGGGACCGTCACGTCCCCTTCCACGGCCTGTCGGTGCGGGATCAGTGGGAGGAGAAGGATCAGATCGTGGCTGTATTTGTGGTGACGTTTGACACGAGGTCCGGTAAGCAGCTGCAAAAGCAAGAGCTTTCTGATCGTTCACTTTGTCCTCATCGAAAGTTGTTGTGAAAAAGCTACTGGTGACTCGTGCTGCTCCCTCAACATTAGATGTTGAGGGATTCCAGAAATTAATTACTGGAATATTAATCTGTCTGATGGATATTGTGTAATAATAATACGTCATCGTATTTTAAGCAGTCAAACATAGTGTGTTGTACCGGTAGTTGAAAACAGACCATAATGTACAGTCATCAAACAAAAGAGGAAAAGACAAACATGAAAAAGATCAGCATACAGTCACAGTTTCTGACTCTTTCGGTTCGGCATGACGGATATTCAGAATTAGGGGAAGCAGTCAGGATGAAAGTGAAAAGTGTGGGAAGTAAGTTTGTGTTGTTTCTCTCTCTCTCGCTCTCTCTCTGTGTGGCAGGGAATATGATAGAATGGTGCCGACCTCATGACATCAACCTAGATGGGGTTGAGTTCAAGTCGATGGCCAGCGGCTCCCATCGGATCACCAATGACTTCATGTATGTAATCAAAGTGAATGGATTCTCCTCCCTGTAGAGGGGGGGGGGGGGTCTTGGCCCCCAGTGAGGTAAGTCGCTCTTTGTTTACACCCTCTTCTATGTTTTGCCCCCTCTGGTTAGATATTTCCGTAAAGGCTGCTACTTTGGGCTGGCTTGTTTCGCTAACATGCCCGTAGAGAGCGAGCTGGAGCGCGGCGCCAGAATGAAGTCCGTGGGGATCCTGTCTCCGTCCTACACGCTGCTTTACCGGTACATGCACTTCCTGGAGAACCAAGTCAGGTGGGATGTTTCCTGTGTATGTTTGTGCGTACCGGTACAATACACCCCGGCGCCATGCTATTCAATCCTGCCCACCTCATTCCCCCCCCCACAGTATAGCTTTGAAATTTTCTCTCAGCATTTTCCTCACCCATTGAAGATGAACCCAGCCTCCCAGCTACGGCCGACCTCATGAGAGGCCGTTTGGCATGCACGGTACCTTTTTGACGGACGTCTAAGCACTGAAGTGGGCAGAGGCTTTGACAGCCTCTCTTCTCTTCACCTGTTCGGCTCCTCCACGTCAGTCATCTCACAAAAACCTCATCTTCTCTCTGATTGTGTTTAAACATCTGGACACGGCTACAGTTTGGCTCAGATTTCTGCCAAAAGCAGAGTGCGCTCACCTTAGTTAGTAAAGGTGTGGCCTAGTTCAGTTCTTTTTTTCCCCTTCTTTTTCAGCATAGACTTTCCTTATAGTGATTGAGTAAATCATTTTGTGCAATCATTTCACTGAAGCCACACTACTTTCTGCTGGCTGCATGACCTTTGAACATGGTGGGCAGATGTGATTTGCGTGAATACGCTTAATTACGCGCGTCAGAAATACCTGCCATTATTTGATTTTGCCTGTTCCTCCTCCACCCTCGCCTGCTATAGACACCAGTTGCAGTGTCCCGGCCAGTATTCCCCACTAGAGGCCTTCTACGAGGACAAGAAGGCCGTCCTTCCTCATTCGGGACATGGTTTGGTCACTGCTTGCCCAACCTGGGGTGTCACCACCATCAACCGCTGTATGCACCCAGAAATGAAGGTGTGGAAGTAGCAGAGACTTTTATATACTGGATGATGGAGTGTTTGATCAGTCAGACAACAACAACATGTTTGTCCCTTTTCCCCCCTCCCCTGTAGATCACCCACCCGGCTGGCTGCATGTCCCAGTTCATCCAGTTTTTCGGCGAGCAGATAATGCTGCTGTGGAAGTTCGCTCTGCTCCGTAAACGTCTGCTCATCTTCTCTCCTCCACCCGTGGGCGTGGTCTGCTACAGAGGTGAGCATCTGAAACGCACATGCAAAAAGCCCCGACACACCCCGTCCTCTCATTGGATTTGAAGGGCGTTTTAATCTGCGGCCGTGGACGTCTCCTCTCTCGGGTTGTGATAAATGTGCCAACGCTGCAGCCAACCGTGGCCATTTCTGAGATGTCTCATCCACCGTGTTCTGGTCCTCCCTCAGTGTATTGCTGCTGCTGCCTTGCCAACGTCTCTTTGCCTGGGATCGGTGTCTCCGTGCCTGAATTACGACCTTTCTTCTACATCAACGTAGCAGATATCACTGTCCTGGAAACGGAAATGTCGTACGTCGCCTGTGAGTCAGTTTTCCTTTTTAAAGCAGTTTTTATTTTGTTAGCCCCTTTCAGTTCAGTTTTTGTTAGTTTCAGTGTTGGTGTTAGTTTTAGTTTTTTAACGCAGGAAAGGTCGAGTCATCAGTATGTCAATCTACTAAACTCTGCACTCCAGCCTCCTAGAACTTAACGCATAAATTAACCATTATATTGTTTTTTTTTCCTTTTTCTTAAAGTTTTCTTTTTTTAAGGGTTCTACAGAAAATATATTTTTAAGGTTGGCCAT
Source organism: Brachionichthys hirsutus (assembly GCF_040956055.1). Classification (NCBI taxonomy): domain Eukaryota; kingdom Metazoa; phylum Chordata; class Actinopteri; order Lophiiformes; family Brachionichthyidae; genus Brachionichthys; species Brachionichthys hirsutus. Next base: position 371,899 of record NW_027180350.1, read on the forward strand.
CTTCTCTATAGCGCTTCTCTATAGCGCTCCAAAGCCTTACACTCTACTCTGGGCTCATTAAATGAATAAAGGCTACGTGTATAATATACTGTACACTTATATGTTGGCCTCAGTATGTTTCATGCATTTATTGTCCAATATTATTCGAGGGACTTTCAGATGACTTCTGTTTTAGCGGCACGATTTAAAAAAAGTTGGAATAGATTTTAGGATAGGAACAGGTGGTGAAGACGGTTGACTCATCGTCATGCAGACATCCTGGTCCCAATAAATAAGCAAACAAGGCCTCGTTGTATTCGTGCTAACAGGTTTGGGGGGGGTCAAGAGTCGAAACAAACTTTTCCTAGTACACACTATGGTTTAACTTTTCTGTCTCTTCAGCCTAAATGTTTTAATTGTAGATACTTTTGAAGTTTAGGGGCCTTATTTATATTTAATGTGAACTGTTTTCTATTTGTAGTCTGCAGAAATGGTCCTTTTATATATGTGAGCGAGCCTTCGACATTTTTCAGGCACCACCGAGAAGATTTTCGAGGAGAAGAAGGAGCTGTACGATGTTTACATTGACAACCAAAACGTGAAATCACACAAGAGCGACCTGCAGCCGCTGCTGCGCCTGAACGCGGCAGATAAGGAGAAGTACAGGAAGCTCAGCGAACAGAGGTGAATAACGCACGCCGTAAAACCCGCTTCTGTTTTTCCACATGCAAGTGACTGCTGTTATCTTTCCCACGCAGGCAGATGCTGCTGTACTCTCAAGAGGTGGATGGCGATTGCACATCGAATGAGGAGGACCTTTTCATTCTGTGAGTCCTCTGCAAACATTGCTCACGGTGCGGCGCCGCTGTGTTGACCCTTGTAACGCGATGCGTGACCCGGCTGGCTTTAACCCTGTCCTAGGTTCTTCATGGAGCTGAATAACCGCATCTTCCAGACTTTGTCCGAGGTGGCGGGGAGCATTGATCCCACCCTCACCGCCGATCACGTCAGGGCCATGGGGCTGGATCCCCAGGACGACCGCTCCTTCCTGCTTGACCTGCTGGAGGTGTACGGCATTGACGTCACGCTAGTCATAGACAACCTCTGCTGCTCCTGAGGTCCTCTCCGAATGGGAACGTTGGAAACCACTGAATATTTATGCCTTTGAGGGGCGCAGACACACACACACACCAGGACACTAACGACACCACCTCCGCCCTGGGGTTTCCATCTGTTGCCGGCTGCTCCCTTCTGGGTAGTCTGTTGTTCCTCTGATGGCGTCTCATCGGACCCGTGGAGGCAGTGTGCTTTTAACACCATTCAATTCTCGTATCATATTTTGATTGAGATATTTTTTTTTTTTTTTTTTTTTAATGCTTGTGTCCCAACTTGAATACATTTTTGTTTTAGCCGGGATGGTTTTGTTATGATGCTGCTGAACTTGAATGAAAAAGCTGGTGAATACTTTGTTCAGTTTTATGCCTCTTGAACATGAGGCGGATCTAATAATGCGTTTCTGTGGTTTGATCAAATGTGATGGGGACATTTTTGGGAACTATTTTGTCATGTTCCACCTTCTCATATCATGATTTTGAATTGTCGATAACTACGCCTATAACACTAACTCGTCATAATCCTGCACCACGTCTACCACTGGATTATATGCTGATGCACGTGTTGACTGTTTGTAACTATACCTGTTTTTCTTTGAATGCACTGTTTCATAGTTTATGGCCTGAGCCATGAAGCAAGATTGCTGTTTGACTTCATGCAAACAGCAAAACATGGCTTTTGTTTCAAAGGTTTTTGGTCACATTTGAGGAAAGGTCATAATTTATTATTCATTTGGCCCTGTTTTGTATGGCCCCGCCCCAAAGACATTTCCTGGTTTGAAGTTAAAACAAAACAAAACACATCGCAACAAAAAATTTCCCTGAATACTGTTTGAAAGAGGAGGCCACTTGAGCTCAACCTCAACCTCAAGTCTCAAGTGGACCGTCCAGCTTGTCTATTGACTTGTTTCACAGGTGTATCAGTAAAATGCACATCACGATATGAAATAGATTCTTTGACGAGCCAATAAGTACCAACAATAGTGAAGTCATGTGTACTGCGTCACTTCTGAATGTCACACAGCAAAAGTATTGTCCACGTGCAGCAGCGCATCCAAGTAGCAGTTTCTTGGTTATAATGTAAAAATAAGGGTGGGGGGGAAAAAAGTCTTCACCTTAACTAATTTTCACACACTGTAAAAGATTGCAGAAAATGTACAAATAAACTCTGCACGAGCAACTGTCCAGTTTCATTTCACTGCCACTGTTCTGTAACGAACACTGATTATCTGATAACTTGACTGTGTCGATTGGTGCATCCAGCTCCTCCAATAAATCAGGCATCTGCTAGCTACTTCCATAGCAACTATCAAATTGTAAAAAAAAACACACAAATTGGACACATTACTGCGTTTTTATTGACCAGGTTTAAATATGGTAGCGAGAGAAGACCACTGAGTAAACATTTGTCAGACAACACACACATGGGTTAGTGACAAAGAAAAACAACTTGGTCCTTTCATATTCAAATACTTGTAGATTAATCTTCCCACTCCTTTCAAAGTAATGTTAAGTAGTAAAACCGGCATTAATACATTTGGGATGTTTTTAAAACCACTGCAACAGTCATCCGAGTCCATGATTTGTCTCGTCGTTCCTTATTCTCCGTTTGTGTTCCTGCTGCTTCCCTCTGCGTCTGCGAGAAGCTGCTCTCTGCGTTCTGCGTTGATGAAGAAGCGAAGTTTCCGTGGCAACAACCTTATCTCCACAGGCATCGCCTCATACTCCTCATTATCTATGTTGTAAAAGCCACCAGCACCCTGTGAGAGCAGGATTTAAAGAAGGTTTAAAAAAAAGTACGATTGTGCAATATCAATTAGAACAATGGAATCGTTTCGATTTGACTTTGGTGCAATAACGTTTGAAGGGCTGCTGACCTCTGGCAGCTGCAGCCGGCAAGCACTGGCTTCCAGTTTTGTAGAGTTTCCAGTGAATATTGTGGGGTCCTCCACTTTTTTATCTCTAACGAAGATCATGAAACATTCTTTTACTTGAAATTACGTAAACATGAACTTCCATACATGCCCTTTGACCTTTACGTTTTTTTTCTGTTTCCAGTAAACCGGTAGAAAACTGAAACTACGAACCCGACGCTGATGAAATCGCTGACAGTGAAATTTTCTGCTTCTGCACAAATCATCAGGGAATCATTCCTGTGCTGAAAAAGTAATGGATAATAAACATAGAAATAAAAAACACATGGATATATATAACAAAAAGGCTATGTCAGCATTTCAGAGCTCAAGATTTTAAAAGAATAGGTGGGTTTTTAAAAACACAATATTTTACAACTGACCCTCTCCACTGGGTTTTTGTTGCGTGTTTGAATGAACAACTCAAACGTGGAGAGCTGTTGCTCCTTCCACTCCTCCGGCTCTTCTACTCTTGGAGGCTCTGAGCAACACGCATGAAAACGAAGATCACGAACATGCTAGCGTCGGGATTGGCTGTCGTTTTCCCACGCGTTAATATGACAACACACATTACCTTTAACGGGAGGGCGCCAGTAGTTTCTCAACCTCCGGGCAATGCGGTAGAGCAGGTTGGGTCTTGGGGGCTTCTGAGGGGGCAGGTCCGGAGGTCGAAGGGTGGGAGCTGTATAGGTCACTGAGACATCCCTGATCAGGGGCCACTCCTGATGGGTTTCATCAGGATGCGAGATCAACACGACTCATTGAGAAAATGACGACTCTTCGTATTGCCTTACCCTTAATGTGCTAAACCAGTGTGCTGCATATCTCTTCAGTGGTCCAAGATACCAATATCTATGGAAACACATGATTACCGTAATTACTCCCTTGAATGGGGCGTTATGTCCGATCTTACCCACAATTAGTGTCTGAATGATCAACCCCTCAAATGTAATCTTACTTGCTGATCGTCGCAGCCACATCTCGAAACACACCCCATCGTAATCCCATCAGAGCAAAGACTGGCTGATCTTTCTCCCCCTAGCGCGCACGCACACACGCACACGCACACAGTACTATTTAAGTGCTTCAAAAATAAAAATAACATATTTTGACACATCAATTTGTTTTTATCCAATGTTATAATGACACATTATAAAGAGTACCATAATACAATGTATCAGACCTTAAAGACAATACTGGATCAGCAAAGTATCTACCTTCCAAACTCTAATTTCATATCTTTGTAGAATACAAAAAGAAGACATTTGCTCACTTTAATTTGAAGCACATCCAGCGCCACCGTTTCTCCCTTCAGAACAGACAGCGTTGCTGAAATAATGTCTCTAAATAGTGTATAAGATGGAAAATTGTCATTTAGGTGGTGAGGTAAAGTTGCTGCATCGTTTATTATGGTGGCGCATGATGGCAGATAAATTGTTGCATATGATGATGAGGATGATGAGATACTTACTTGACCTTGTTGTCACTAACGAGATGAAGACTTGGACTCAGGGAATTCTGGGAGCCCAGTGGAATGAACCCAATGGGTATGTTACTGACTGTCTCCTGGGGCAATAAAGCATCCGACAGTGCATCATTAAAAGAAATACTTGAATTAGTAAGCTAATCAAAAACCATAGCATAAGTGACACCTACTTGATCTGCCCTTCGCAGTAAACCTGTGACGACCTCCTGCAACGTCCCGTCTCCGCCGGCAACAATCAGCATGTCTGTGTGCTCAATGAGCTCCATTAGTTTTTTGGCCTGACCTTCATAATCTGTCTGTAGAGGAATAAGCCATTATTGTATCACATAACATAAAGAGCAAATAATAACTCTGAAGGGGGGGGGATAAGCATACCTTCACTATTTTAAAGTCCACACCAGCCAGGTGTAAAATGGGAGCCGCATTCTTTTCAAACAAGTTATTTGCTTTCCTGGAGAATATTGAGGCAGGAGTTTGGAAATATTCTGATTTCTGAAATCCAGTACAAACAATATCAGGGAGGTTTGTATTATTACCCATTGCAGGCTGAGGGGTTTAAGATCACTGTCGCTTTCCTCAGCTGCTCCTGTGGTGCTATCTGTTGACGCCCAAATTCCTAGCAGAAAGTATGATGAAGATGAGGCGAGAAGGCACTTGAAGGGAGCTCTGGGTTCTTTCCCCCCCGCATATAGTTTAAAATGTATTTGCACATATAAATAATGTCTTACCCTGGCCACCAGACAGGCCTCTCTCCGCAGAACGCTGTCGCTGTTAACATACAAGAAATAAAGAAAATATAATACCCGTAAACACGTATGCTATCCAGACCACGGTCGTGCCATAATGCCGCTCACCAATGTTTGCCGTAGAACCAGTAACCCCCGTAAGACAAAACGCACACAGCGAACGTAGACTTCTTCCAGTGATTACGTAGAGTCTGAAAAACTCTGACAACGCGAGCCATGGTTTTAATTAAATGTCCTCAAAATCACGCTACATTTACACAGACATGGGAGTTTACAAACCATGATACACAAATGTCTGTGTGTCCACGGTCACATTTTCATAGCTATGCGAGCGTCTTTGGTGCAACGCCAAAAACAGTCCGGTCTACACACAGCTCGGAACCAACGGCAGTGCAAACAAATGGTTCAAACGTTTCATAAGTTTTGTTAAAACAATTGATTTTACCAAATATTAATATAAATTGCATTTGTATGACAGAGAAGAAAAAAATCCGCAGTTTAAATTCAAATGAATACAACATCTAATTAAATTACTAAATTACGCTAAAAAACTACAATCCCCATCTAACTAAAAGACTTCATGCGCCGAAGACCTCGCCTGAAGATATGCCATATAATAAAGACAGTGTGTAAAGTATAATGCCTTTTCAACTACATGATATGCGAATTAAATTATGAATAAGGTAATTTTTCTCAGTCAATGTTAACAAAGCGTGTATAAAGAATCAAACATTTTAAATTTCGCACCGGCACAAGCGTGGACACCTCTGTAATTCTTCAGGGGTATCATGGCGGCGCAGATGGCGGTAAATTCGGGTATGATTTATTACATTTTCTAATAAGTGTAACTTTTATACCGTAATCGGCAGTAGCTTGTCTTGTTCGGTATTTTATGCGTTTAGAGCTGTTTGTAACTCTTGCCACTGTAATCACCGTACGGCGACGGACCGCTCAGTTTCAGCCTCTGATTGCTAGGCTAACCGAGCCCAAGTAGAGTTAGTGTTTGTGAGAACGATTGGTTGGCAAACACGTTTATATATAATTTAATGTTGACGTAATGTCACATTATCACCAGTGTGTTACGGCCGATATGACTATTTGAACCTGATCTGATA